>NC_051862.1:213529349-213584349 GCF_015732765.1 Culex quinquefasciatus | reverse complement strand
ATGAAGCCCAATTTCACACGCACTTTTTAAGGAGATCCTCACGAATTTTCGTGCCACATCGAAATTTACTCCACGTCTGAAATAACAGGATCCAAAGGCAATTTTCTGCCTGTCTCGAGAATTAATTGTTGTCAATCAATTAGACAAGTATTCCTGCGTGCTGGTCTCCGCAGGAGACGAATCTCATTGGGGATCTTGATTTATAGTCTCCCTCTCTTCTTTGTTAGGAATGTGTCACGCCTTTTTAAGGCACCGAGTGATCGAGAAGAACCGTTTTCACACCTCTCTCGAGAGGTTCGTCGTCGCCACTGAGTTGGGTGGGCTCTCTTCAAACACTCATTAGCTATTCAGTGACAAAACAGAAAAAGGGGAGGGAGATGGAAACATAATCAATCAGCTTTAGCTCCAAATAAAGCTCGTGTGAGGAGAGGTGAGGGGGGAGGGTCATCCCCCTCGCCCGGGGCCTAGGCAGGAGGCAATAAAAAAGATTATAATGGGATGCTTTTGATCATTGGCCGCCGTAAGGCGGCGAGGAGGTCCCGCACGGAGTCGGGTAGAATTTCGTTTTCACACCTCTGAGTTGGTGAGACACCAAATTTGTAACCTGGGTGTCGTCTTCTCGGGGATTATCTGGCTCCAGGGATGGGCTTTTTGTGTGGCGTTTGCGACTTTCCGGAGCCCCCTTTTACACTGTTGTGACAGGATGCATGGACGATGAGTAAGCTGGAAACAAATTAGCTTCATCAGTTAAAGTCTAGTGGATTTCTAAATCGAATGTTTTAAATTTAAAGTTTTTCCTTAAACTTGAAGTGAAAAACAATAGCTGGCGTCTCCAGATACCAGCAAGCCTACCAGAAAAATACTTGGAACTCTCAAGTCAACAAATTTCGCAACAAAATTGCAAAGCCATCGTGAGCCATTCCCAGGAAGCACCTCACCCGAGAAGCCACCACCCAAAGCTCGGCGTGGTAATAACCGCTTCTAGAACGCCAAAACAAACCCTAAAGCCAGCAAATGCCACCCGATCTTTACGACCCGTTGTTCTTTCCAAGTATCGCGCGCCCGACTGGGACGCCAAGGGCAAGGCAAAATTTAAGCAAATTCTCACGGTAAATCCAAATTGCGCTCCACAACCATCATCATCATCGTCAGCAGCAGTTGAAGTTTAAACGCGAATATTATGCTTTGGCTTGAAGTCGGCGTCCAGACACGACTCGGTACCTTCAGACGGAGGATCATCGCAAATGTCTTGGAAAAATGCTGTCTGCCCGACGTTAAATTATGCAATTGAGCTCTAAATTGAATTTAAACCAAGAACAGCAGCACTTCTTCGGAACTCTCCAACCAGAGGGGGAATAACAAGCAGCGATCATCATTATCGTCACCATAAATGACCACATGAGGAGGATCACCAAGTTTTAGTTCCCACCCAGAGTCAGCAGTCAGCTATGTGAGGTATTCGTGTGAGCAATATGTATCTCCGGATGACGGAGTGGACCAGGCGGTGGCTAATGATGCCGCCACCATGAACTGGTCGTGGATTTATATGGTTGAGATATGGGAAGGAGAGACGAGATTAAGACCTGAAGATTAAGCGGACCTACCGCGTTACGTTCCCACAGATTTTTGAGGGTGCGTCGAGGAAATTTGTAAAACTTTTGTTTCAAGTTTTGTTCGACAAATCGAAGTTGTATTTCAGATGAAAAAGTTTCAACGTTGGTGGTTGTAGACAGGGTTGCCAGGTTGCCCGATAAATCTTTAAATGCCAGATTTTTTAAGTGTCAGCCAGAATAAAAATTCACCCTTCTCTGTGCCAGATATTGACAGATTTTACCAGATTTTTCACTAAATGCTCATTTTGAACAACTTTTTGATTAAAATATGCCAATATAATTGAAAATCATAAAATTCAGAATGAGTTTTTCTTAAAGTTAATATAAATGCAACATTTTTTAGGCCATATATCAGTTAAAACATCTGAATTCTACAAACTTTTGAATTAATTCATGTACTCCCTCATCTTCATCTTTCAGAACTGTTAGATTTTCGTCTGCCAGATTTTTCCAGATTTTTCAAGGGTTTCCAGCAAGACTTCAGACTGGCAAGTAATCAATAATTACTTTGATTTTAAGCTGGTAATTATGTAATTCATTAATTACTTAGTAATTCATGGTAATTAAAGTAATGAAAAGTAATTCATTGATTACTTTAGTAATTTTTGAGCAATTAAAGTAAGTTTTTTTTTAATTGTTCTTCTTCAATAGAACTTTTAAATTTTTATATATATTATATTATAACAGTATTTTTTCAAATAAGAGTGTCACACAAAGATTTAAAAAAGACAAAGCTTAAAAAAGACTGGTTCTATACAGTCATGCCTCGGTTTAGCACCGCATATGGGGGATGCAAAACCGAGGCGTGCATAACCGAGGCACAGAGCTTATGGGATTTTGGCTATATGGGAGACATTGGCTTTAATCGTACGAAAAATCATGCAAACATCGAAAAATTATAGTGTTTTGAAATTGGGATGATGTCAGCTATCCATTAAAATTAATATTTCATGAAAATTTTCACAAAAATACGTATTTTTCCTGTATTTCGAAAATGCATTTTTTTTTCTCTAAAGAAACCAAAAATATATTGTTATTGCAATATGGGTATCAAATGATCAGGTTTTTTTTTCATACATTTTGGATGTAATAACAACATTTTTAGAAAATACTCAAAATTTATACAAAACTACATCTTTTTGAAAAAAAACACCAAATTTCAATTTTTACAATATGGGAATCAAACGATCGAGATTTTTTCATACATTTCGAATGTAATACTCAAAATTTTCAAAAAACTACGTATTATCGAATAAAATACTCAAAATTTCCGTTCTTACAATGTGGGTATCAAACGATCGGCATTTTTTCATACATTTCGAATGTAATAAAAATATTTTTATGAAAATACTCAAAATTTTCACAAAACTACGTATTTCCCAAAAAAAATACTCAAAACTTCCGTTTTTACAATGTTGGTATCAAACGATCGGGATTTTTTCATACATTTCGAATGCAATAAAAAAATTTTAAATACTAAAAATTTTCACAAAACTACGTATTTTCTAAAAAAAAAATACTCAAAACTTCCGTTTTTACGATGTGGTGGTCGAATGATCGAGATTTTTCCATACATTTCGAATGTAATAACAATATTTTTTGAAAATAATCATAATTTTCACAAAACTACGTATTTTTGAAAAAAAATACTAAAAATTTCCGTTTTAACAATGTGGGTATCAAACGATCGGGATTTTTTCATACATTTCGAAAGTTATTTAAAAAATTAAAATACTCAAAATTTTGACAAAACTACGTATTTTTGAAAAAAATAATACCCATATTGTAAAAACTGAAATTTTGAAAAGTTTTACAAAAATACGCAGATTTGTGAAAATTTTGAGTATTTTCAAAAAATATTGCTATTACATTCGAAATGTATGAAAAAATCCCGATCGTTTGATACCCACATTGTAAAAACGGAAATTTTGAGTATTTTATTCGAAAGTACGTAGTTTTGTGACAAATTAGAGTATTTTCTAAAAATGTTGGTATTACATTCGAAATGTATGAAAAAATCCCTGTCGTTTAATACCCATATTGAAAAATTTAAATTTTGAGTATTTTAATCGAAAATACGTAGTTATGTGAAAATTATTAGTATTTTCTAAAAATGTTGTTATTACATTCGAAATGTATGAAAAAATCCCGATCGTTTGGTACCCATATTGTAAAATTGAAATTTTGAGCATTTTTTTCGAAAAAACGTAGTTTTGTGAAAATTTTGAGTATTTTCTAAAAAAATTGTTATTATATCCGAAATGTATGAAAAAACCTGATCATTTGATACCCATATTCCAATAACAATATGTTTTTGTATTCTTTAGAGAAAAAAATGCATTTTCAAAAAACAGGAAAAATACGTATTTTTGGGAAAATTTTCATGAAATAATAATTTTAATGGATAACTGACATCATCCCGATTCCAAAACACTATAATTTTTTGATGTTTGCATGATTTTTCATACGATTAAAGCCAATGTCTCCCATATAGCCAAAAACCCATAAGCTCTGTGCTTCAGTTAAGCACTGGGCCGTGCTTAACCGAGGCAGCTGAACGGTGCAAAACAGGGGCAGTATAAAACCGAGGCGTGCAAAACCGAGGCATGACTATATGTAGAAGACCTTATTCACCATAGTTCTCTCCTAAAACTTTCTCAAAAAAATATTAAACATCTTGTTTAGCGAAGCTGATCAAAAACAAAAGGCAACGCCATGATATATTACCCAGTAAAAATTGTTTCGTGAATCCAAAATCTAATCATTTTTATTAAATAATTGTACTAATTTAAAACTTTTTGCAAGAATGACATTGAAACTGATTGATTTTTTATGGTTTTTCTTCTTGTAGGCAGTCAATTTGAAGTTTATGTGGATCAAATATTTAAAACCAAAATGTACTTAATTATCATTAATAAAAGCAAAGTTTTCAAGTGATATACATTTAAAAATCAATAAAAATTTAAAAAAAGTTTTTTTAAATATTTTTTTTTATCTTCAGAAATTTACAGTTCTGTAATAACTTTGTTTTAAGAGCTGAGATATTTTCCTGAAAAAAATCCTAATATTTTTGAGACATATGTTTCAATGTTAAAAATCAAACTCAGTGAATTTAGAATCGACTAATATTCATGGTAACGGATTTTTTTGATATTCTTGAAAAAAAAATTAAACAAAATAATGTCAGACCAATGTTCGAAAAACATTTTTAAATTTATCGTTATTTTGATGAATTTCACAGTTTGCCGCTGCAAATATTTTTCAAAATTTATGTGTGGATCGAAAAATTATGGGGCCTTTTTTCAAAAAATATTTCAATGTATATGTATTTAACAGTACAGTAAAAAGTTATTTTCCAGCGAAAAAAAAATTTAAAAATATTAAGGAAAAATAAGGCTGCAATTTGTAGTAAAGCTTTCCATTTTTTTTTGCTTTTATGATAATCACGACTTCAAAAAAACGTAAGTCATCTTAAATAATCTTCATTTGCAATTGATTGATAAGGGTTTGTTGTTCATACCAATTGTTATGTTATGTTATGCTCTTATGTTTTACCTGAAGATGGTATAATTAAATACTAATGTCAAATTTATAATAAAATAAAACTATTCTAAATTTCCTATCAACTTACTCGCTGTAGAATATTATTTAAACATCTTCTCAAGTTTTCAACGATTTTCAATGTGTAACCTGATTTTTTTTTGTGAAATATTCTGCCATCTTCAATGAAAATTACATGCGTAATTCACAATAGAGCAATTCTCTACGAAATCGGTCTTTTTTCTTCAATTTTAATTTTTGTATTTTTTAATCCGGCTGAAACTTTTTTGGTGCCTTCGGTATGCCCAAAGAAGCCATTTTGCATCATTAGTTTGTCCATATAATTTTCCATACAAATTCGGCAGCTGTCCATACAAAATGATGTATGAAAATTCAAAAATCTGTATCTTTTGAAGGAATTTTTGATCGATTTGGTGTCTTCGGCAAAGTTGTAGGTATGGATACGGACTACACTGGAAAAATAATACACGGTAAAAAAATTTGGTGATTTTTTATTTAACTTTTATCACTAAAACTTGATTTACAAAAAACACTATTTTTAATTTTTTTATTTTTGATATGTTTTAGAAGACTTAAAATGCCAACTTTTCAGAAATTTCCAGGTTGTGCAAAAATCACTGACCGAGTTATGAATTTTTAATCAATACTGATTTTTCAAAAATCGAAATTTTGGTCGTAAAATTTTCAACTTCATTTTTCGATGTAAAATCAAATTTGCAATCAAAAAGTACTTTACTAAAATTTTGATAAAGTGCACCGTTTTCAAGTTATAGCCATATTTAAGTGACTTTTTGAAAATAGTCGCAGTTTTTCATTTTTTAGTGCACATGTTTGCCCAGTTTTGAAAAAATATTTTGAAAAGCTGAGAAAATTCTCTATATTTTGCTTATTCGGACTATGTTGATACGACCTTTAGTTGCTGAGATATTGCAATGCAAAGGTTTAAAAACAGGAAAATTGATGTTTTCTAAGTTTCACCCAAACAACCCACCATTTTCTATCGTCAATATCTCAGCAATTAATGGTCCGATTTTCAATGTTAATATATGAAACAATTGTGAAATTTTCCGATCTTTTCGAAAAATATTTTGGAATTTTCAAATCAAGACAAACATTTTAAAAGGGCGTAATATTGAATGTTTGGCCTTTGTAAAATGTTAGTCTTGATTTGAAAATTCCAAAATATTTTTTCGAAGAGATCGGAAAATTTCACAAATGTTTCATATATTAACATTGAAAATCGGACCATTAGTTGCTGAGATATTGACGATAGAAAATGGTGGGTTGTTTGGGTGAAACTTAGAAAACATCAATTTTCCTGTTTTTAAACCTTTGCATTGCAATATCTCAGCAACTAAAGGTCGTATCAACAAAGTCCAAATAAGCAAAATATAGAGAATTTTCTCAGCTTTTCAAAAATATTTTTTCAAAACTGGGCAAACATGTGCACTAATTTAAAAATGAAAACTGCGACTATTTTCAAAAAGTCACTTAAATATGGCTATAACTTGAAAACGGTGCACTTTATCAAAATTTCAGTAAAGTACTTTTGATTGCAAATTTGATTTTACATCGAAAATGAAGTTGAAAATTTTTACGACCAAAATTTCGATTTTTGAAAAATCAGTATTGATTAAAAAATTCATAACTCGGTCAGTGATTTTTGCACAACCTGAAATTTCTGAAAAGTTGGCATTTTATGCCTTCTAAAACATATCAAAAATAAAAAAATTAAAAATAGTGTTTTTTGTAAATCAAGTTTTAGTGATAAAAGTTAAATAAAAAATCACCAAATTTTTTTACCGTGTATTATTTTTTTCCAGTGTAGTCCGTATCCATACCTACAACTTTGCCGAAGACACCAAATCGATCAAAAAATTCCTTCAAAAGATACAGATTTTTGAATTTTCATACATCATTTTTGTATGGACAGCTGCCGAATTTGTATGGGAAATTATATGGACAAACTAATGATGCAAAATGGCTTCTTTGGGCATACCGAAGGCACCAAAAAAGTTTCAGTCGGATTAAAAAATACAAAAAAAATCGAATGACCGAAATCCTAGAGAACTGCTCAATATCGAGATTGGTACAAAAAATGCATAATTTAATACTGTGAGTGTTTTTATTTTATTAAGTTTTATTTTTTAAAGAGCTATCAAATGGACTACTTGTAAATAATTTAGTTTAGAACCATAGTAATAAATCGTTGCATTTATTTAATATTAAATTAAACTATTTTTTTTTAATCAAAGTAAAAAGTAATTAGGTTATTAATTATTTTGGACCAGTAATTTGATTAATTAATTGGCAGACTGGCAAGTAATAAACGCTTCTGGAAACCCTTGAGATTTTTCAAATTTTGACCTGGTTGTAGTTTGAAAAAAAAAATGAGATATTTTTATTAAACCATAGCAAATGTCTTCTAGACAAATCTTCCTGTAACTTTCGTATCACTTCTTCACTGTCTGCCTCCTTCATCGTAATTAAATCGGCATCAGTGCCTTCATTTTTCAGGATTAGTCGTCGCCAACAGCTGTCACAAACTCTCTCACACACACTTTTTCGACTGCTTGGCATTGAGCTTTCCCTTAATAGCATTTAAACTGCCATTTATCACACATGGATCCTGGCTGACGAAACCTAACCTCACATCTTGTGAAAGTGCAATTGGAAGGCAATTAAATGGCTACGGTGGAATTTCGCTCCGTTTTCATGGTTGATTTTGTTTCCTTTTTGACGAAGAGGGGGTGAACTGTATGAAAAGCGTAAACAAACCCGAACAATGTTGCGTTTGAAATATGACCCGAGAAATTAATGTTCGACGCATTTAAGTTGATCTTCATTAGGGGTTGTGTAAGATTTCAAATGAGTAATGTTGACGATTCTAATCTAGATGAAAAAGTGCCAAATTTTGTTAAAATGTAAAGCAGTTATAGGGAAATTTTCAAATATTTCCGACATGTTCCATTTGTACCAGACTTTCTTTTTGCTGAGTCACAAACGCCAGATGTCACTGCAACGACGAACAATAGCGCATAAAATTGAATTTATGATTAGGGCCAATCAGCCTGGCAGCATCGGGCGTCCCCTTTTTCCGGGCCCATCCCTTAACCGTTGTACGGTAGGTCACGACCACTTCAGTCCCTTATCACCCTCGTGCTGCACCTTTTAGGGACCCCTCGCACATGTGCGTGCCCATTTGTATGCATGACTGGGTCCTCTCTTTTTTTCGTTCGTCCCTCAAACTATCCCTGGAAATGCTGCGGGTGCACCAGCGCCGAATGCCGCAGCAAAATGCTCTAACCTGTCAGACCGAAAATAGACAATTTTACGCTATTTTGGTTTCATTTCGAAATAAAACGGACAGCCGAGGTCCTAAAACATTCAATTCCAACTATCCGCAGCGCAGCGGAATAATAAATCCTTGCAGGATGAAGATTTAGGCTCGAAAATGCAATTAAATCCTCGCGGCCGTTTCCCGACCAACTCACCGGACTCGGTTGCGCTTAATCACCGGGCGATAATCTCCGGACTGAGCAACCCCCCAACCGTACTTAACGTGTCCGAGCGGTTATTGCATGTTTTGGGGACCGACTGGTCCAGACGACGACCAACCAAACGCGCAGTATTATCGCGTTATTAGAATCTTAATTCGGGTTCAGACACGGTCGTCCAGGTCCAGGCGTTATCTTCCTCCCCGAAAAGTGGCCGCGGTAATTCATCGCCAGACTCCCGGCTGGTCGTGTCATAAATCACACGGGAATAGCGGGGACTCGGTCCGAAACATCGGACGTGGTTGTTGGGCGGAAAACATTACCGATATTGGATTCGATTGAACTGGGTGCATGAGTTTTTGCGTGCAATCGAATTTAGGAAGAGAGAGCGAGGGGGAAAAGTTGAACATTGGCAAAATTTTGACTCATTGGTAGTTTGAGGGAAGCAGACAGCTTAGGGGAAGAATTTAGGAAACCCTTGGCATCGATTGTCCTTTTTATCATTTTTTTCTCAAGAAGACGATTTCAGATCATCAAAATGTTTCTAAGTCGCCAAATCTTCAGTACTCATAGCAAAAGCCGTAGTTAGAAACAAAAGTCAGAAGTCCCAAGTTAGAAGTCAGAAGTCAGAAGTCAGAAGTCAGACGTCAGAAGTCAGAAGTCAGAAGTCAGAAGTCAGAAGTCAGAAGTCAGAAGTCAGAAGTCAGAAGTCAGAAGTCAGAAGTCAGAAGTCAGAAGTCAGTAGTCAGTAGTCAGTAGTCAGTAGTCAGTAGTCAGTAGTCAGTAGTCAGTAGTCAGTAGTTAGTAGTTAGTAGTCAGTAGTCAGTAGTCAGTAGTCAGTAGTCAGTAGTCAGTAGTCAGTAGTCAGTAGTCAGTAGTCAGTAGTCAGTAGTCAGTAGTTAGTAGTTAGTAGTCAGTAGTCAGTAGTCAGTAGTCAGTAGTCAGTAGTCAGTAGTCAGTAGTCAGTAGTCAGTAGTCAGTAGTCAGTAGTTAGTAGTTAGTAGTCAGTAGTCAGTAGTCAGTAGTCAGTAGTCAGTAGTCAGTAGTCAGTAGTCAGTAGTCAGTAGTCAGTAGTCAGTAGTCAGTAGTTAGTAGTTAGTAGTCAGTAGTCAGTAGTCAGTAGTCAGTAGTCAGTAGTCAGTAGTCAGTAGTCAGTAGTCAGTAGTCAGTAGTTAGTAGTTAGTAGTCAGTAGTCAGTAGTCAGTAGTCAGTAGTCAGTAGTCAGTAGTCAGTAGTCAGTAGTCAGTAGTCAGTAGTCAGTAGTCAGTAGTCAGTAGTCAGTAGTCAGTAGTCAGTAGTCAGTAGTCAGTAGTCAGTAGTCAGTAGTCAGTAGTCAGTAGTCAAAATCCAGAAAGAAGAAATAAGAAAAAAGATGCCAGTAGTCAGTAGTCAGTAGTCAGAAGATAGAAGTCAGAAGACAGAAGTCAGGAGTCAGAGTCAGAGTCAGAGTAAAACGCAGAAAATTTGAAGCCATCGGTAATTTTAATTTTTTTTTTATTTTTTAAGCGGTGTTTTGTTTTTAACCTCAATGAAGAAGTTGATGAAAACATTAATTTTGAATAAAACCTGGAAATTCAAGGGATATCACACCATCAAACAGCAAAAAGTCCAGGAATTTGTCCATATGTCGAATGACATTTCGACGGAACCACCTCCCGTCCTCTTGAGTTCCCCCTCCAGCTTAGTCAGCATCCAAGCCAAATTCTCGAAAAACTCTCCCGACTGTTGTCGCTGACGACGCCGGGAGGGGTTTGAGAGCAGTCGGAACAATAGAATTTAATAAATATTTTTTGCACCCTCGTTGGTAAAGCTCTGAACCTCTGAGGTGCAAACATGCTTTCGGTTCTGTACCCTCCAGAGAGATGCGTCGAACAGAGCTAGAAGCAAATTTGGCAGGTCCTCTTTGTCGACCGGAGAGTGAAACTTTTTTTGTGCTGGGTTTATTGAGGTCTAATCCAGTGGCGTTGAAGGGTGAGTCGGCGTCGCTAATAAACTAGAGTATGATGGGTGGATGCTGCCTGTCAAAGTCGGAGTTCTTAACGAAAAATGAGTTGCTACTGGTACTGAATATTAAAAATTGACGAACTTTTCAGAGCGATAATGTTTGCTGAGCTGATGTTGAGTGGCTTTCAACAGCGAGGATTAGGACGGAATCCGGTTCGTCATGGTGCACAAATCGATCTGGGAGCAACAAACTCTTCTCTCCACAAAAGGGTGGAAGGTTCTTGGCCAGACCAGACGCCACGTGTGTTGATTTGCCCCGTCAATTTCATCAGTCAGTGTCAATTTCTTCTGCCACGAGAAGACACACATCATATCGGCGAGATCGACGGCAGAAAGCATTTGCAGCTAGCGATTTTCTGTGTGCGAACAGGGATGAAATTTGGATTTTCTTATTATGATTGTTGAAAATCGATTTATCGGAAGTGCAATTTTGAATACTAAAATTTAAGAAATCTTCATAAATACTAATTTAAAATCAAATATAGGAAAAACTCTTAATATTATCAAATTATTAATGTGTCTTTAACAAATAGTTTGTGATTATGAAACCTTTTTTTTAAATTTTGGTAAAAAAAAGTATGCAGTCAATATTATTTAATTTATTGGAAACGAATAATATTGAAAAAGTTACTGGACAAATGTGATGAAAAAAGATTTTTAGTCGTAAAATATTTATTCAAAAAGAAATAGAAAAAAAAAAACAGTTAGAGCTGCTTTGAAACAATTGACTAAAAAATATTTTTTGCCAAAAGTTCCATTTTTAGAAAACGACGAAGCAAAATTTGCAAAACCTGGAAACAATAGCCAAGCCAAAAGAAGATCACGCAAGAAAAAAATCAATTCCTTCACAGACTTGGGAAATTAATCCACCTATTTGTATTTTCAAAACCATTAAAACTATATTTTATTAAAAAAAAGTGAAATGTAGAATAAGGGCAAACAGCAACATCAAAATATCAGCTTTAGGCCATTGCAAATATTTTTCAAAGTTTATGTCGCCTCCCGCCCCACCCTTCAAAATTGGTCTGAAAAATCAGGGGGCAAAAAAAAATTCCAAAAAAATCAAAATTTTCATGAAAATAGAATTCTAATCTGCATTGATAATCATATTTAACATGTTTGGGCTTGTTTGAAAATGTTTTGAATTTTTATGAAATTCCAATGTACATCACCGCAAAAAAATATTTTTGGCAAAAAAACAAAATTTTCGTCCATACTTAGATATTTTGGAAACTAATGATGGCAAAACAACTGGACAGGTGTATAATGCATTTTAAAACACTTTTTAGATTAACACTGGAACGCCCAACGCATGTCCAATTTACACGGACGCCCAAGCCTCCCAAAAAGGTGGAACGGTAACTTCAACTCGCTGGTTCTCGGGCCTAACTCAACCAATCAAGATGATTCTTTTTTCCAGTGATTTGTTAGGATGTCTAGATGATCCTAGAACTTTGCAGAATTTATTTTGAACAAAACTGTAATTTCTGCGACCGAAAACATCGTTCCACCTTTTTTAAAAAGACTGCCTCCGCGGAATTTTCTGCGAATTTTTTTTACTCGCGAAAAAAAAGTTGGAACGATGTTTTTGATCGCAAAAATTACAGATTTGTTCAAATTAGGTTCTGCAAAATTCTAGAATCATCTAGACACCCTAACAAATCACTAGAAAGAAGAACCATCTTGATTGATTGAGTTATGCCCGAGAACCAGCGAGTTGAAGTTACCGTTCCAACTTTTTTGGAGCCTTGGGCGTTGGAATGTTAAAATTTTGAAAACATGGCTCGTTCAATCTTTATACTTTTTTTTAATTTTTGCCCCCCTTCCGCCTCAAAACATAAACTTCAAAAAATATTTGCAACGGCCTTATTTAAAAAAAAACTTTCCTATTTTATGCTATTTAAACTCAACAGTTAAACAAAAAATTCAAGTGTTTTTTTTTAAGTTAAAATTTTGAGTTGGATTTTGTATCATTGCAAAGCTAAACTTTATGATTGGGACCAAAAAGGCAAGGCAAATTTTATTTAAAGTTTTTGTGACCTATAATAATGGCTCGAAAAATCAAGGGGCAAACAAAATATTTTTTTTCAAAAAAAAACTTCAAAATTTGAAATTTGAAATCAATTGAAATCAATTTAAAATTAATCCCTTCGTTTAGAATCATTTAAGCATGTTTGGGTTTATTTTAAAATTATTTTAATGATTGATAATTGTTGATGTTTAGTATCGTAAAAAGTTTTTTTCATCGAATCTTATATTCTTTGAATACTAATAATTGAAAAAAAGAATCTTAAAAAATGTTAAATGCATTTTTAAACACTTTAAGCATTTAAATGGCATGTTAGTTATATTTTTATATCTTTTCCCCTTTTGCTCTTTGACTCTGTCTAGACCCGAGGGACGACAGCTTTGAAACATATTTGCATCGGCCTAAGAACAAAAAAAAAACAAATCTTGAAAAATAAATGTTTTTTTTTTACATTTTGATAGCAGAAATATCATTTATTGTTTTCATGTCCAATTTTCATTTTTTTATTGCTAACAATGATGAACAAATAATTTTATGGAATGATAAAACATTCAGATTCAACATTTTTATTCAACTTTTTATCACTAAATTTAAATTCCCAAAAAATATATATTTTTTTTATATGTTTACAGAGTCCGAAAATGCAAAAAAAAAAATAAATAAAAAAAGTTAGAGCTACTTTCAAACAATTGGAAAAATATTTGGAATTGTAGTACAAACAAAGTTGAACAAAGAAGTTAATTTTTTTTTAAAGTTTTGTAGTTTAGTTGGTCAGAGTTTTTATGTTAAAAACTTTTGAGAAATATTGTAATTTTTCCATTAAAAATAACTTCATGATTTTAAATCAAGCTATTTTGTATCTTTTGAAAATATTTTGAAAGAGATTTTATTTCCTTTTCATATTTTTTACCAAATTATTTTTTTTTGAAATAATTTATTGAAATGATCAAAACATTTCGCAAAACAATAACATTTAAATGTTTAAAACAGACCAAAACATTCCAAGAAATCGTTAATTGAAAATAACCGGCTTATCAAGTGACATTTAGAAAATTTAAGTCTAAGGGGTTACATACATGTAAATCGGCAAAAATGTCAGAGGTTGGTTTGAGCACACACTTAAAGTTTTTTCAAAATCTTTTTTCAGGGAATTAAAGTTTAGATTTTTATCTATTAACAAAACAAATTTGAAGACATTTGGTTGTATCATTGCCGAGATATAGTTATTTGAAGTTAGCAGTTTCAAAAAAATCGTAAATCGTCTCTAACTCAGTTAAATCATGAAATTTCTTTATGAAACTTTCAGGAGTGATTGAAAATCATCTTTTAAGTGAATTGAATAATTTTTTTGTAATATACATTTTGTGATTTTCTACGTGTATGTAACCCATTAAATAAATTTTATTGTAATAGTTTAATTTAAGATTGCAACATATATAAATTGATCTGAGCATTTTTATGATGATTTAAATAGTAAAGCACAACATTCCAAAAAGTCTCTCTTCAGTGAATGTTTCATACTGAAAAATGCATTGAAATTTCAATTCAATATAGTTTAGAAATCTGGAGTTTTTTTTTTTTTAAAGTTCCAATAAACCAAATTTCCAGTTTTTGCTTTTTAGGTGTTTTTAAACCCGCCTTGAGTCAGGGGTATTGAAAAGCACCCAAAAAGCAAAAACTGAAAATTTGGTTCATTGGACCTTGTTAAAAAAAAAACTCCAGAAATATTCTATTATGCAACTATCGTTTCCCGAAATTTATATAAAATCTCTCATTGTCAAAATCCTCACACTGCAACCCTGCTTCCTTTCTAAACATAAACACAACCACCGCCCGAAGGGATAAACCAAAACTCTGGCTCGAGCTCCGGAATCACGAAATCAACCCTCGATTTTCGGCGGCGAATGTTTGACGTGTGCTCACAACCCAATAGCAACCATCAGGGGAGTGAGGGAAAATGTCTGTGCACTTTGGGCTAGAAGAAATTTCGATGTTTTTCGTTTCGTTCGTGTGTTTGTCTGCATTAGGGTAGAGGGGGTAGTCATTTTCATTTCACGCAGTCTAGCGCGCTGGAGGGGCCCAAAATCTGCCGAAATTTGGTGCAGGGGAAAGGTTCATTGACTCGTTCTAGCGCGACCAAATTTGAACTGCGAGGATGTGTTGCCACTTTGCTTCAAGGTTATGGTCACCGAAAACGTAGTCAGTGACACCCGATTTAGACGACTTGTGGGTGTTTGGCGGGTGGAAAGAACACCCCTCTCTCTTCCAGATGACTTCTCCGATATTGGAAATTGGATGAGATTCTAGAAACGTGTGTGCGTACGACGTCTTCTGAACGAAGGAGGGTGTGATGGATTAGCACGAATCTGCTCGAAATGTGAAATTAAATCAAATTAAGTGCTTTTCTACCGGCTTTCGCACACGCACACACACATTCACAAGGGATGGACACGAACGGAATAATTCAATTTGTTGCTCGCTTCGATGGATTTGTCCTCCCCGTCGATGAGACTGTCAACAGACAGAGAATCGCCGGCTCGGTCTGATTGAGTTTATTGTGTTCATTCGGGTGAAATTGCAATCTCGCAAGCAAACATTGACAGCTCTCTGGTATTGTGAAAATTTTGAATTAAACTGGAAAAAGTTTTTCGCAAAACTGCCCGAGTGCATCCCAGGGAAAATGTTGATCCAACACGCTGAGAGTTGATCCACGTGGCTGGCCCCCTTCAGGGGCAACGCTCGTCCTCGTGCATCTAACGACTGTAATTATAATTAATTTGCGCACTGGTGTGGAATAATAGCGAGTCGAATAAATATTATCTCGACGCAAGTACACACACCCACAAGCGTTGGCATAATTTTCAAACATAATTGTTTCTCAGACAAACATTAGATGAAGCTATTCTAATACACACAAACACGTGACGAGCCACGTGCGGACCTTCAGGGACGGAGGCTGCCATTATCAGAATATGTCCGCTTCTTCCAGGAAGGAGGAGTTGGGAATGAATAACCCAACCCGGTGACGCTGACCATAATAATTCGAGTTATCACTTGTGCGGAGGATAATACCGTCTGACTGCGGAAGGTTTTGTGCTGGTCAGCGTTTTTGGAATGTCAATTAACTTGGATGACTGGAGATGATTCTGGTTCTGAAAAGCGTGTATGATACCTTTGTCGGGAAGGTTGTCCGAAAGGAAAAGATGTTTTTAAGTCCAATTTTGTCAATATTATTAAAATTTACTTTGACATGCTTTTTTATTGCAAGCTTAAGGACAACATAAAATCAATTTTCAGGAATCCATTAAAAAAGTTGAAATCAATATTTTATTGCAATATCGGTATTCACTACATCATTTCCGTATTAATAATTTGAAAACGCTTTTTATCTAAATTATCGTAAAAAAATAATTAAACTCAAATGAAATTTACGAATGCATCTAAAATTTAATTTAGCAATTTTATTTTTCAGCTCTGTTGTTCTACTTAATGTGACGTTTTATTCAATATTGAAAAGAGGGATTTATTGTTTGAAAAATTAAATTTCAATTTTAATATGTAGGATAACAATTTGCAAGAATTGCAGTTTCCATTTATTAGCACACAAATTAATCGAAATACAAACAAATGCATTTTCCAGCTATTTGCTCCGGTTTTATTTTTTATAACTTAAGGAAACATAGAAAGTAACCAACTGAAAAAAATTTCAATTTTTTTTTAAAAGAAGGGTTTTATTAAAAAGCTTTTAATTTTGATTTAAATATAAAACTTATTTAAAGAAATCTGTTTTGGCGGTAGTTGGATACAGTTTGTTTTCTTATAAACAATTCAACATGAATAATGTGTCGATTAAATACATAAGGAGCATTTTTAAAACAATGTTATGAAAGAAGTTAAAAGAGAACGTGAAAATATAACTGAGACAATTGAAATATAAATTGCTTGCCACTTTTTAACGTGCAGACTTGATTCCAATTATCTGAATCTAATGTTTTTATTCGTTCATACAATACTTTATTTAATTGTTTCATAAATGAGAAATTTGCCCAAACATGAGTATTTTTTTTGCACACTTTTTTATATATTTACTTTTCTTTGACCAAAAAAGACATTTTAATAAAAAAAAATATTGCTGCTTTCCAAAAAAATATTTTTTTTAATTGAACCAAATGCCAAATCGTTGAATTTCATATGCCAGTGCTGCCAATTTTCCAAGATAACCATAATTTCAAAAATCGTAAAAAGTAAAATCTCGATTAAAAACTAATTTTATTCACCTACGTGGTTGATGCCTTCCTCACTCTTTACAAACAGTTGGTGGCATGATGGAGCATACAAAAATTTTACCTATTAGTTTAAGATCCAGAATTTTAAAAAGCACATAAATATCGCTTAAGTTGTAATAATTCAAGGCAGGGTAGCCAGATCTTCAATGTTTTTGACTCGTTGACGAGATCTTTCGAATACCTAGCCAACGATCCGGACATAGTTAATATACATAAAATTGAGATTCGGTTTCAAACAACTTCATAAATATCACTTAAGTGGTCATAACTTTTGAAGTACTAATCAAAATTTCAAATAATTCAATAGCGACGTAGGGGACCCTAAACCCAATCTAATGCGATCATTTTGAACAAAATCGGTTAAGCCAGTGCTGAGAAAACTAAGTAAAAATTTTGGTCACACACATACACACAGACATTTGTTCAGTTTTCTATTCTGTGTCGATCGCAGAAAAAAAATGATGCTAATATTCATCAGGAAATGGCGACAGATTTTGTGGCAAAAAAATGATTAATTTTACCCCAGAAAATGATGACTTTTCATCAGTTTTTGATGAATTTTCATCAGGTTCACATTTTTACACATTTTTTATGCAATATTACTCAAAAAAGAGGTAATATTCAACCTACCAAATTTTCAACATTCCATAATTCAACTTTTTTTTCTGTGTAGTTATACATGAAGGTGGGTCTACGACGTTTCAGAAAGATGGTCATTTTCCGAGCCGGATTATAGTCTTACCCCAAGTGAAGAAGATAAAAGGTGCATAGAAAACTCGTGTCTCATTGGTTGTTTTGAAAATTTACTCTTAGAAATATTTTTTTGTATATTTTTTGATGTAAAATCAGAAAACTTGCAAAATTCTCAAATCAATCGAATCATTTTAAAAGGATTTAAATCACTTTGTTTTATATTTGCTTTTGCTTGGTTATTGTCTTTAAAAAAGAAACGCTGTTTTGGTGATAAATTAAAAAAAATATTTTTTTGTCATTTTTGTTTGCTTCGTCGCATAGCAACTTCAACAGGTAAAAAAATCACGTATTTAACAAAAAAATATGTTTTTTTTAAAGCGAATTAAAAAATCGGTTGATTTATTTTATGATTGAATCTATTTTTTACAAGACCTATGTAGTATCTACAACTTTGCTAAAGTCACGAAATTGATTGGAAAATCGGTTCTAAAGATACTCATTTGTGAATATTGAAAAGCCTTTTTGAATGGACAGCAATCAAAATTTAATATAAACTAATGATGCAAAATGACTTCTTTGGTCATAGAAAAGGTAATAAAAAAGTATGAAAATATCTCAATTGTTTTCAATATTTTATCAAAAATTTGTTTTGTTCGAGTGTAACATTAATCCTATTGGATAGAAAATTAAAAAAAAAGGACAAACAGATTAAGAACAGTTAAGAAACATTTTTCAGAACCTTTGAATCACAACAGATCTCCATATTTAAAAAAAATCATGCATAATGCAGAACATAATTTTAAAAATGCATTGAAATATTGATGTGATAAATGAATAGCACAAAATATAAAAAATAACTCAAGATATCCAAAAAGCAAGGAAACCTTTTTGAATGTTCCACAAAAAAATGTTTTGTCCATGGACAACCTACAAGATTACTCGTAGTGCTTAAATGTCGAACAAAATCAATAATGAATAAAACATTATTCATTCGTGAAATTTATCTTTCTATGAAAACAAAGGTTTACAAATTTAAAAGGCCGTTCAAATGATTCCATATTCCTATTTGAAATATTGCGAGTGATTTTAATTTTTTTTAATTCTTTTCGTTCTTTAATTGTAGCATAAACATAATGATACCTGATTATCTGATATGATGTCAACATCTCCAACTACTCATTGATGGCTAATAACTGTTTTCGCTAACGAAGCTGCCGATTTTCGTCAAATTCCATACATAACCGTCCCAATCTAATTGCTCCCTTACAGAAAGCAATTCCGAATTCGCATAAAACCAGTAGTTGCCCACCCCCTTCTCCCCATCAACTCACCAAACTCTCCTTCACTGCATCATTAGCGAACGAATTGACTGCTTGATTGATTTCTATTGCCCGATTCCGTTCTGCCCAATTTTCCAAACCGATGCGACCGCTGACTTGCTGCTTCCAAGTCAACCGCCAGGTCGGAAATCGATAATCATTCAAAGAGGTTCAGTTCACTCAATTGCGAAGCAGAATAGCGCCGCTGGCCAGCATCGCGGAGCAGATCAAATGTCAGTGGGTGGTACTGGCTCCCCCACTCTCAAGTCGCATCTCATCCGCGGCAGTTCACTTTCAAAGGCAAAGGCGATTAAAACCGTCATTCGGGTCGAGTCTGGCGCGGACATGGCCACGACATCGCGTCGGCCCTATCGTAAAAGCCATCGCGGTGATCATCATTAGACGACGACGACCCGGGCGGTTGGCAAACAAAGAATGACGCCGTAGTAGGAAGTCTTCAATTGAGTGACCTTCCCGGGGAAAAGGGCGCTCTTCGTCATGACGACCCCCCACTTCCAGGGCCTCCAAGCCTTAAACGGCCATGTCGTCTCGTATCAATCAACCGGGATCAAGTGGGTTGGTGAAGGGAATGATGTCTGACCTCGTGCCCGCTGGGATCTAGCATCTAGTGGTTGGGCAGGGAGATAAAATGAGCGGGATGAGCTTGCTACAAGACAGTTTTAGTAATGCGCAGCTGATACGAATGGAGTGGTCTGGAAATTACCCAGCGTGAGCTGCGTTGATGGACCGTTCATCTAAGAATATTTAAGAGGAAATACCTTGGTGCAAAACGCAAAAAATCGTGTGAATAAATCCAGCTGTAGCTACACCAGATCAATTCGGATTGAGTTGTGGTATTCTACAAAGTTGTTCCTCGAGAAAAATCCTATAAAAACCATCATACCACGATTACTTCAACGGAACTCTGTACTCTGACCAAGTCAAATAGTAAAAGTGGAGTCTCCCATATAAAATGTCCTCTAATACGTGATACCTTGTCATTAGGTTATATCCATGAGTCACCAAGTTCAAAACTCAAACTCCAGAACTACCAATGTTAGTCTTACGTGAAAAAGAAAGAAAAATGTTAGACAAGCAATTCATCCATGTGTGTACACAGAGACATTATTGGAAATGACACCACAATACATCAGCCGTAACCGGAAGCCTCCAGCCAGACTCCAGACACTCGACGGAATCGGTACCAAATCATCATTCGGTCCTTTTTTCCCCCGTACTACACCCCAGCCCATACGAGGGCTCTTTCGAACAATTTGTCAAACCACATTCGTCCTGTCATCCTGTGTCGCCGCACCACGCCCTCACCTTCATCCTCACCTCTCAGACACAATACGGTACGGCACACAGCATCCTCCGGGAGCGAAGAACAACACAAACACAGCGGCCGTCTTACCCGCACACCAACACAAATTCCCAGTTTCGTAAAGCGCATGCCCATCGTTTCATATGGCCGGATTACACAACTACCACGCCGTGCGACTCAGAACCTCAACGGCAAAAGGACCCCAAAAAATAAACATTCGTCCAACCTCCTCCTACTCCAAGCTTCTCCGCGGACGACCTCCACCTGTCCTGGTGGCGAATCAATGAAGCAAGTCGTCGTGGTCGTCGTCTTCTTGAAGTGAGGAAGTACGAGTTGGTGGGGAGCCTTTCGGCAGTAGCCTAATGGCAAGAAGTGTGGCTTTTGCGGTGTGGGCACCGCAGTAGTATACGATGAATGGCAGGACAACTGACAGGAAGTAAAGTGCTCGAACGGGTTGAGGAGGTTGCGATGTATGTGGGATGGTTTAGGGTGGTTCATTGGATGAGATTTTTTGAGCTGTGAAGTTGTTTTGAAAATTTAGTGGAAATAGAGATTGAGAGAAATTGTTGTAATGTATCCCATATAAAGAGAGATTCTTATATGGGGGACTATCTATTTACATACTTGCCTGCTTGGTACTAATATAAATCATAAAGTGATCAGTTTTGCATGCTTCGTATAGGTTTTGACTTGGAAAACAGCTTTGTCGAATATAGCAACTCAATTCGAGATCAATACGTTCGTCGAAAAGTAGTTTGAATGTATCCCATAGAAAAAGAGATTCTTATATGGGGGACTACCTATTAATAGATCAGTCTGGCTGGCTCCACATCACATCACAAAGTAATCATCTATGCATGTTTCTTAAAGATTTTGATCTGGGGAACAACTTTGTCGAATATTGCAACTCGATCCGAGTTCATCGTGAAAAGTTACAGTCAGTTTTGTTCAAACGATTTTGCTTTAAATGTTCCAGGAAATTGTTATCTAAGATTCGTTGGTTTAAAACCCACAAGTCTAGTCAAGAAAATTTGTAGGAACCACCCTAACTTCCTCCCATCGCCCCATCCTCAACCACTCTGGGAAGTGGTAAGTTGCTGCAGTGTAGTCCTCCCTCCTGAAGCACAACGAGCGCGGAGCTCGCTCGTCAGCAAGTGTCGAGTGCTCCTCGCGGACTTCCAAATTGTGAGGCTATAACTAGAATAGACCAACGCGTGGGAGGTCACAGAGTCCTTTTTCGAGCGCGTCTTCAATTACGACCCCGCACCGTGGTGTAATGCAGATGATGATGGAAAGGTGGTGGCGCGATATAGTAGTTGATTTAATTAATAACTCATAATCAAATTATGTGTTCGGGACGAGAAAACACACCAGTTGCTGAGCAACTCCAAGCAAGATGCTAATTGATTCGAGGAATTTTGCCCTGAGTGGCGAAATTATAGGTAGCAGCCGCCCAGGAATAATTGCGGGTTTTGATGAACGAGTTTTTCGCTGAAATTCAATTATAGCACCGTTTTAAGGTTAATCGAGCAGCAGCGAGAGTGAGAACGGCCCGTCCGCCACAAAAGGGTGTTAATTTATAGCCCATGATTGAAAATGAGCTGCTCGATTGGACGTTTATGGGCGAGAGTCGTTGAAGGATGGACTCGGCACCGTTTGGTAATTATGGGTTTTGCGAGAGAGAAGATTTTCGGGGGGAGGATGAGACTTAAATCCCTTTAATCAGGATATGCAGATCAAAGAGCATTTTTGAGTTGGTTTTCCCGGAATATCTCTCTAATGAATAAATAATTGTTGCAGAAATGCTGGAAACATCAAATTCTTTGCATTATACAGAGATTGTTTGTAAAGTGGAACCATGAGATAATTTCGAATACTTAGATATTCAAAAAATGTGTATTTTTGAGTGAACACATCAATTAGCCAGAAATTTGGTGCAAGAATGCATTACATTTTACTAACCTTTTCTGGTAGTATTTTATTTTTATTTTATTGTTTTGTACATACAAACTTGACTACTAATTATGCAAAATTATTATCTTAATTTCGAAAATATGTATCTTGAGAAAAGGCCATTGTTCAATTTGATGGGCTCGACAAATTTGTAAAACGAGTATCTCAGCTTATATCTTGGCATTTGAGACATAAACTTGCATGTAACGAATGTTAATTGAGAGAAATAATGAAAATGTTTTTTTTTAATAAAATTTGAATGTCTTTGCTTTGGATGTAGAATTTACATTTTCTCTGATAGAAAAACGTTTGTAGACAAATTTCGAATAATTTATAAAATTTATTTATATTGTCAAAATTATTTTGTCGTAACAAATCAGACTTGGAAATTTTGTTTCTGATGAATTGCAATTTTTTTGGTCTAGAAGAACCCATATTCAAATTTTAGTCATATAATAAAAGAAAATATTTCAAATTATGAAACAAAAAAAAAAGAACAAAAATTAACTGGTTTTTAATATTTTGTTTTGATAAGCAATTTTACTGCACATGAAACTCATATTTATTATGAACTATGAACTAGTATTTAAAAAAGTGTATTGACATTTTTTGAATATTTTGAAAACCTGCTATTGCTCACAAAACGTTTCAAAAATTAAGTTTTTATGGTTACTCAAATTGCAAAACAATTAAATTTGAGTATTTTCATAATCTCGTGATTTTGCAAAACAAATTTAGCTTTTCTAAAATCGATTTTATTTTTCAAATCGATTTAGAATTCCCATTCACTTAATACCCGTATTGCAAAAACATAAAATTTGAATATATTTTTCAAAAAACATTTGTTTACAGAATTTTAAGTATTTAGAAAGAATGAAATCTTTAGCAAAATAATCGAATTAAAATTATGATTTTAAAGATTTTTTTTTTTTTTTTCAGAATGGAAAAAGGCCGTTGCAAATATTTTTCAAAATTTATTTCCCCCCCTCTCCTCTCCCCTTCAAAATTTGTCCGAAAAATCAGCGGCCAAAACATTTTTTTTTTCAACAGCTTGAAAATTTCAATGGTAAAGCCATTGAAGTCTAATCAACTTAAAATAATCTAAAATGCCCTATTTTACATGGTTAATCAAATTTAGCTTGTTTGGGGTCGCTTAAAAAATATTTCGAACTTTTTTGGAATTCCAACGTTTATCATCGCAAAAACTTATTTTCTCGCAAAAATAAAATTTATTTGCTTGTTCCCCCTTCCCCCTCCTTCGACTTTGGTCAGAGTCGAGAGACATAAACTTCAAAAAATATTTGCAACGGCCTAACTTATTTTCCGAAATATTAAATATTAAAAAAATCATTTTGACATTTTGTTGTTTACAAAACAGTTCTCTTTTTGTGAAACTCTTATTTTAAATAAAGAAATATTAAATATTTCAAGAAATATATGTGTATGCTTGAAAAAAAAAATATATTTTTTTGTAAATATGCTGCTGCTCATGAACTATTTATTAAATTTTAATTTATTTGATACCTTTATTGGAAAACGTTTCAATTTAAGTATATTTTTGATTTTCTTTTGTATTTTTTTTTCAATCTATTTTGTTCTTCAAATGGAATTCCCGATCATTTGGCATCCATTTTGCAAATCCACAAAATTTGAAAAAAATTTCAATAAAACTATTTCTATGAAAATTTGGAGTATTCATAAAAAATCAACTATTGACAAAAATCTTATTAAAACTAAAATTCTTTTAAATGTCATGAAACCTTTTGTGAAACTCATATTTCAAATGTCGACATTTTAAATTTTTTTTAATTATGTTTATTTGTAGAAAAAAAACGTTCTTTTTTGTAAATATACTACTTGTCATGAAATAAATATGAATTTATCATGAAATAAAAATCTTTTAAAATACTTATTTTGGTAAACATTTTGAATAATATAAAAATTTATATGATTCTCCAGTAAGAATTCTCAAACATTTTAAACTCGTATTGAAGATAACAATTTATATACTTTTTCAAAAAAAAAAAATAACTTTTATGAAAATCTAGATTGTTTTCAAAAAGTTTTATTGTTATCATCGAATTCCATGAGAAATTCAAGATTACTTAATACCCTTTTAGCAAACAAAAGAAAATATATTTTTTAATAATAAGTTTTTTTGCAGAAATATTTAGTTCTTCCCATAAATTGGATAACTTTAAAAATAGTAATTATAATAGTTTTTTTTTTCATAAATTTCTTCTGCAAAAATAGAAAAAAAATGATTGCGATGACATCCTAAAATATGTTGAAACACTCTTAAGAAGTTTAAACTCTTTTAAATAAAATTGGAATAAACTTAGGATCATCCAATTTTTAATAACCTCGGTAAACATGTTGAATATTCAGTGTGTAATGGTAAATTTGTATTAAAAAAACATTTTTTAAATTCTTTTATTATTAACAGAAAAAGACATTCATTTGGCTTCATAGAAAGTCTGGCTCTCAACATTGGAAACTAAAATATTGTAGGTATTTGGTACCCTGTAAATACTCTCACAGGCCCCAACTAGCACATTCCCTGGATGATTGCTTCCAGGTTCCTCTGTCTTACCATCATCTGCCATACACATTCCTCTCTCTCATCATCGTTTGTAACCATTCCATCCACCTTCACTTCACCCAACAAAGGTGTCAGGTTGATTTTTCTCGTTACCTTGTACCTTAACCACGCGGAAAACGACCTCCTCTTTCAAGCAGTTTCGCTCTTTGCTCTGTGTTTGTTTTAATTTTAATGAAATTATGTTGCACTAACCCACTTCTTGCCCTCCCGCCCAGGAGATTCCTCAAGAACTTGAACCTGAGACTCCGTCGAAGCAGCAATTTCACGGGGCATCGGCTTTCGAAGATTAGGCGGTTGGGGTAACCGCGTGATAGCACGGAAATCGTGCTCGCAGAGCAGCACTTCTCCGCGGCCTTTGGGCCGCGGGAACGCGATCTCATTTTGAGGTTCGTCGTCGTCGCTGTTGTTGTGTGAAGTTGAGGTTGCACTTAAATTCCACTTAAAATTGTTTATTTCTTGGGGAAAGGTTCCGAGCAGGTTTGTGGCTTGGGTAGACAAAGAAATGAGCGAACCCGGCCCGGATCGTCGTGACCTGGAATGTTTTACTTCTTGTGATCTGCCAAAGTAAAGGTTGCGGGTGTTGGAGAGTTGAATCAGGTCTCCACCACCGGTAATTGGTAATTGGAGATGAGCTTGGGCGTGTTGTTGTGGTTGGGGATTCTAAATGTCAGCCGGTTACCGGGGAGGTTTGGACTTGGATTTGGTGCTGGAAGTACGCGGTTTCGCGATTAGTTGGAAGTTGTGGTTTCCTTTGAAGTGACTGATGAAATGTTATAAGACTATCTACCAGATCTTCTACCGATCGATTAATCATTGAAATAGAATATTACCAAATTGTTGAATGTATTGCTGCTGTGACTTATTAAGATCAATCTAGAATGAGTTCAAATATTCTACAAAGTTGTTCTCCTTGAAGCAAACTATGAAAAAGTTCTGAAAAAATGACGTTGAAAATCTTTAAAGATTCTGTTTATAACTCGGATCAAAATAGTTGCTCTCCATATATAAATCTTATTTTGAAGATCATTTTACGATTTCTTTTCAAGACTTCAAAGTCTTGAGCAGAATATCCATGACCGGCTCCACTCTAGATAGACTCAAATAAATTGAAGTGCATTACTTCCCACAGCTCGTGGCTGGAAAGATATCCAGCAACCTTCCCCAGAACCCCGTCAGACAAAGTCCTCCCCCCATGCGGTGGAATGATAAAATGAGGTAAGAGTTCACGAGTTCCCAGCATCCACCAGCACCACAGGCTGCCAAGCTATGGTCACGGCAAGTGCATTACAGCTATTCGACCTTTCATCTTTTTTTCGCTCTGCATTGGCTCTATCTACCGTGGTGGGTGATGGTGCTTAACCGGTTCCAGAATTCCTGGAAGAACGGAGCCGGAATGTATCTGGTCCGAAACTTTCAGTTACAAATGAACCTGCATTAATCTCTTCGAAAACCCTCGAGTTAGAAGTCCGATCCGAACTTTGTCACAACATGCCTACCCGATAATCGCAAGTTATGATCGGGACGGACATTCCGTAAAACAAGTTTAAAAGCCAAAAAAAACACATATTACCCCGAGAAACGCAGCAATTAAAAGCCTCGGTCTCCAAGTGGAGTAGTTGTTTGTGTTGTGCGACGAGCAAGTTGAACCCTAAATAACCTCTCCGTACCCGCTTCCCTTCAGGCTTGTCCGAGAACCTGCCTTGCGGTGCGGACATTGGATGCAAAAAATTCTCAGGAAATCGTCGTAGCGCGCAGAGAACCCAATTACTTTATGCCTTTATGACGTATAAATAGCAAACTTATTATGCGCCTCTCTACCGGGGGCAGAAAATTTCCGAGGATCGTAAAAATTAACATAAAATCTTGCCGCCACGAGCGGGTTGACTGTGGCTTGGTTGGGCTTTTGGCTCCTCGATGACCTGAGAGATTAAATTGGTGGTAGCATTTTAGCAGAGTGGTGACTACTTTGCATAATGCTCGTACTCAGCGGTACTTCGCTGTTAAATCACTTGGGTTTTTTTCCTTGGAGCAATATGTGGTAAGTCGTTGGGTTAGAGTCGCATCTAACTTTGTCGGATCACCTCGGATCGACTTGGAGTATTCTACAAAGTTGTTCCTCGTGCTAAAACCTACAAAAATCATTTAATGAAAGTTACTTAAAGACTTACAGTTGCTTCATACAAATCAAATAACAATATAATAGTCCTCCATATAAAAATCTTCATATGTGATATCAACTATATTCAATACTAAAGAAAAATTAATATCAATGCGTCCGGTTTTCATTGGAAAGATTCAAATTCAATCGTCAATCTTCAGCATTCCATCGCAGCTCAGATTGACGCGAAGATCTTGGACCAAGATCAGCTCCAAGCAATACTTCAAAGCTATTCCGGTATTCACCACACGTGGTCCGGACCTTATCCGGAATCTCATCTCGGCCCAACTCCAAAATTATCAATTCATCACATAACCCAACAGGCCGGTCAAGATCTGACCCCTCACGGTGCACCCATAGACCACCTCCGTAGACGCCACACATTCCACCGCAGAAAGCGGGCCTATTGTTGTTCCTGCCAATTACGTCAACGACTCCCGCGAGATCCATCTCGCGCGAGAAACGTGTCCATTTCATTCGGCGCGTGCACACGGAGAACTTGAACTCGCTCGGTTCCCTTCTTCCCGGCCTCCCGTGACCGTGAATAATTGATTCACGGCGAGCTGTGGTCTGGGCCGCTGATTATACGTGTGCGGAGGGGGTGAAACTTTTCCCACGTTTTCTGGCTGCGGCTGCTCATCGGATATGAAAATTAGTTAATCTCGTCCGATTCGCGCGCGAGAACGGAATAACTGTGGTTTTTCTCCGGCTGAAGTTTGGGTGAAGGTTGGGAGATTTGGACCGTGATTGTAAGGAGCTTTGAATTATTCTAAAGTCCAAATTTTCGAATTTGTCAAATTTATTAAATTTGGTCAAATTTTATTAAATTTGGTCAAAATTATGAAATTTGATCAAATCTAACAAATTTGTCAAATTTGATCAGTAATTTATCACAATGGGTTAAATTTACAATTTTCTTTACTTATCAAATATGGTTAAATTCTGATTTTTTTAAAAACTTGTCAAATTAAAATCAAATTTATCAAATCATATTTATCAACATTTTACTAATTTATGAAATATGGTAAAGTTTGGTCAAATTTGGTATAATTTATCAAATTTGGTAAAATTTATCAAATGTGGTCGAATTTATAAAATATGGTCAAATTTATCAAATTTAGTCAAATTTATAAAATCAAGTTAAAATGTTTTAATTTTAGTCAAATTTATCAAATTTAATAAAATTTAGCTAAATTTATCAAATCTTATCAAATTTGATCAAATTTGATCAAATTTCGTTAAATTTGGTATAGCTTATCAAATTTGGTAAAATTTATCAAATTTGATCGAGTTTATCAAATATGGTCAAATCTATCAAATTTTATTTTTAAAAAAATCAAATTTGATCAAATTTATAAAATTTAGTCAAATCTAACAAATTTATAAAATTTGATCAGTTTCTAATTTAGTTAAAATAATCACAATGGGTTAAATTTACATTTTATTTAACTTATCAAATTTGGTAAATAAACAAATTTGTCAAATTAAAATCAAATTTATCAAATCATATTTATCAACTTTTAACGAATTTATCAAATATGCTAAAGTTTGGTAAAATTTGGTAAAATTTCGTCAAATTTGGTATAATTTATCAAATTTGGTAAAATTTATTAAATGTGGTCGAATATGGTCAAATTTATCAAATTTAGTCAAATTTATAGAATTTAGTTAAAATTTATTAAATTTATTCAAGTTTATTAAATTTAGTGAAATTCTGTCAAATTTATAAAATCTGGTCAAATTTGGTCAAATTTGGTCAAATTTAGTCAAATTAGGTCAAATTTGGTCGAATTTTTCCAATATGTCCAACTTTTCCAATTTGGCAAAAAACTTCAAATTTTGTCAAAATTATTAAATATGAGCAAAATTATCAAATTTGAACATATTTATCAAATTGGGTAACTCAACTCAACTCAACTCAACTCAACTCAATTCAACTCAACTCAACTTTTTTTCAATTTCAAAAAAATATCAATTTTGTAAAAATTATCAAATTGTTTAAAAATTTATCACATATAAAATATATAAAATTTTATCATTTTTTTCAAATTTGGTAAAATTTATTAAATTGCATCAAATTTATCAAATGTGGTAAAATTTATAAGATTTGGCCAAATTTATCAAATTCGGTCCAATTTATCAAATTCGGTCCAATTTAGTCAAAATTTTCAAGTTTGATCAAACTTATTGAATTAGGAAAAAAGTATCAAATTTGTATAAATTAAAAAAAATGGTCAAAGTCATCAAATTTGGTAAAATTTATCAAATTTGGTAAAATTTATCAAATTTGGTAAAATTTATCAAATTTGGTAAAATTTATCAATTTTGATAAAAAAAATTCAAATTTGGTCAAATTTATCATATGTTATCAAATTTATCAAATTTGGTCAAACTTATCAAATTTGAACATATTTTTCAAATTGGGTAACTCAACTCAACTCAACTCAATTCAACTCAACTCAACTCAACTCAACTCAACTCAACTCAACTCAACTCAACTCAACTCAACTCAACTCAACTCAACTCAACTCAACTCAACTCAACTCAACTCAACTCAACTCAACCTTTTACTGACAATCTTTCTGGAAAGTTTATTTTAATTTTTTTAAACGGCCAAGCCTACCTCGTTAAGTTTACCGAAAAGATGATTATTTGAAATAAGATTTTTTTTTACCAAAATTCTGTTACATTTGTTTAAAACAATTTCTGACTATAGCCAAATATGACTACTTCACGGTCCACCAAAGAATTTGGAAATTTTCAATTTCCTCACCACATTTGGAAGCTCTCTCTCATCGTAAGCTGTTTACTGCTGCCGGCTAGATCGAATCTTGCATGACTAAGTGCGTGCGCTGTAGAATTTTTCAGCAGCTCCCTATACTATAAGCTGCTCGACGGTCCAATCTGATTTTCGGGCCGAAACTTGCAATCCGCGTGAATCATTTTTGTTTTCTACCTGAGTATTACGTGGGAAGGAGGTTTGGAAGGGGGGTAGATTACTAAATTTTCGCGCGATTTGCCCGGCTGGAAACCACCAATCGCAGGCCGGACCCATTCCGGCTGTGAATAATGAATTTTCGGTGCGGGATTAGGTTTCAACGTACAAAACTGCTGTCTCACCGTGGCCGATTGGACCTGGCTGGATGACGACGCGAGCTGGATTGATGAGATCAAAATTATATCTAGTCATCGCGCGCCCAGTTTCGGACATAAAAGGGGCTGTGGGATGTGTTTGGTGAAACAATATTGCTCCGAGATCTGGACAATGAGGGTCTTTAGTAATAGATATCTGGGTGAACTCATTCTTCGAGCTATTAGGAGAGATTGGGTAAGCAAATTGAAGGGTGTTTTGGTTGGGTAATCATGCTCGGATTTTGAAGAGCACTCGAGGCAGCGAGATTTATCGAGAGGACAACCTGTGGAATCAATCACTCTTACTTAAAATCCGCAAATACATCATGTGCCCTCTTCCAGGAGATAATAATCTTTGCGACTTCAACTTCAACTTCTAGCGACGGTGGCGCACATCGATCACACTTTCCTTCATTTTCCGAGTCAATTATCCTTGGAAGGAAAAACAACAACAACCTCGCTCTCTCTCTCTCTCTCTATATATATATCTCGCTGAAACATCATGCAAACAATCCTAGTCCCACACACAAATCACCATCCGAAGCGAACGTCAAGTGTTTACCTTCTCCGGTAAAAGCTCACGACCGAGGATCTGTTATCAATTTGCCTGTAGCAGAGAGCACGGGCTTAGTCGCTTCGCCTATACCTAGTCCTGATGACGAACGAAGGAAAAGGATTTCACTTGCTGTTCCACTTTGGCCCTGCAGCCATCAACCAATCCATCATGATTGGCTAGGGATGGAGGTAGCTGCGACAACGACCAGGCAGAACGTCAACAACCAGCGCAACTCTCCGTTGCACCTGATGCTCAATTTTAGTCTTCGTCATTTTTTTTGTGCTTTGAAGATTCACGCCGGGTTCCACTCGAATGGTTGAGGTTTGCTGCTCTATCGTACGACAGTAATCTACTAGCTTAGGAGGCCCCGGTCCCGCAACCGCCTCAGAGCTGGATGGATGTGAGCGACTAAATTACGATTAATGGATGGGGTTTTTGGGGCGGGCGAGGAGGAGGAAGACGAGACAACACGGTTCGAAAACCACTCAACCGCTAGGTTCTTGTGGCGGTACAGATTGTCAATTGACTGAGCGGAGGAAACTACCAAAACCGTAGAAGTTTGAGGTCTATTTGTGAAATGAAGGGAGGTTAATCATGTTCAACGTGGTGAAATTTTAGATGTAATTTGAAGTTGATTGAGAAGAAAATTTATGTTTTTGATTTTATTTTATTTGTGATGTTTACATATACTTTCTGGCTCGGCAAAGTCAGATCCCTTCAAAGAGTATATCTGCTCACTGGGAATACTGACCGGCACTGGGACTAACGGCGTGCTGGATTTCCAATCCAGAGGTCGTGAGTTCGATTCTCGTACCGGGATGATGAAGTTTATAAAAATACATTTAACCTCTACAATGTTTCAATGTTTCAATCTTCATATCAGAGGTAACAAATATAAGATAAAATTTTTCGAAAGTTGCTTAGCACTTTTCTATTAACAGCCCCCAAACTTTTATGGAGAAACTAATGATGCAAAAATGCACAGTGTTCGGAATGGCAAAATTAAGTGGAATAAATTGATAACTCCTTTATTTGACGTCCTAGTGAAATGGTGTCTTTGAAAGAGTTGTTGTGGCTATCTTTTGAAGTTATTGACATACAGGGTGACGACCTTCCAGGGTGTCAACCAAAAACTAACTTTGTTGGATGACGTTGTAGGGCTTTGGTGTCTTCGGCAAAGTTGTAGAAGAGAAAATTTCTTGAAAGTTTTTCGAAGGCGCCAAATTTGTAGCTCTTTATCTACTCTAGATATACGCCATTTTTGCAAAAATGGTCCAAAAAAGCACTTTTTTGGTGATAACTCAAAATGTTAGAATTTTCGCGGCCTACTATGTTCCGAAGAGTTGTTTATGACATAAAATTACACATCTATGCCGAAGACAGCAACATGTTTTGAGCCTTTATTGAGGAGTTATAAACATTTTTAGGTGATTTTGAGCCTATTTTCAAGTTGCTATGTTTTCAAAATGGCTCATTTTGGCGCAAAACCGAACAATGCACCTGAAAGTACTCACTTTCAACTACATTTCCTGAAAATATCTGAAAGTGTCTATCGGTTTCTATTTTTAGATAACTCAATTTGAATTTGACGGTTTTTAATCAATTTATTTAAAATTTTTAAGTGGAATCCTATTGAAAACGTGGTAATAATCGGTAAAATGAAGGGTAAATTGATAGATTTTTATTGAAAATACGTTATTTATGCTGTAATTATGACATAGAATTCAAAATTCTGAATAAAAACATATTTAGCATAAAATTAATGCAAATTAAAATTTTAAGTAATTTGTTTTATTTGAAATTGATTATTTTCTTTTATGCTTGGTCAATTCAGAAAGGTTGTCGTATTTTTTCATAGACAAAGTATTTTTCATACAATTCGATCAATTTACCCTTCATTTTACCGATTATTACCACGTTTTCAATAAGATTTCGCTTAAAAATTTTAAATAAATTGATTAAAAACCGTCAAATTCAAATTGAGTTATCTAAAAATATACACCGATAGACACGGAGATATTTTCAGGAAATGTAGTTGAAAGTGAGTACTTTCAGGTGCATTGTTCAGTTTTGCGCCAAAATGCGCCATTTTGAAAACATAGCAACTTGAAAATAGGCTCAAAATCACCTAAAAATGGTTATAACTCCTCAATAAAGGCTCAAAACATTTTCCTGTCTTCGGCAAAGATGTGTAATTTTATGTCATAAACAACTCTTCGGAACATAGTAGACCGCAAAAATGCTAACATTTTGAGTTATCACCAAAAACGTGCTTTTTTGGACCATTTTTGCAAAAATGGCGTATATCTAGAGTAGATTAAGAGCTACAAATTTGGCGCCTTCGACAAACTTTCATGAAATTTTCTCTTCTACAACTTTGCCGAAGACACCAAAGCCCTACAACGTCATCCAACAAAGTTAGTTTTTGGTTGACACCCTGGAAGGTCGTCACCCTGTATGTCAATAACTTCAAAAGATAACCCTTATCAAGTACAACTGTGAAATGGCTCATTTGGATCTAAGAAAACGATGGACAAAGTTTCATCCGAATAAAAAAATAATACAAAAATGCACTGCAAACAAGTTTTCCCTTACAAATAGTTACGTGATTTTAGGCTTGAAAAGAAAAAGAGTGCAACTCATTCTTTTAAAAAATCAAGTAAAAAGTATATTTTTTAATATTTAGAAATAATTTTCTAAGGTTCATGCAAACTTTTCGTGGCGAGTTGAAATCAATTATTTTTGGATTTATTGAAATTTGACAAAATAGACTTTATCATTGAAGGGGTCCAGTAAATTTGTTTTACTACTTTTAATGTAGCTAATATCAATTATGAAAGCAATTTTTGTTTAGGTAAAAGTCTATTGATTTAAGATCACTTGTTGTTTAGATGTTGTTATTGTAAGTTAGTTTATTTCCGGCAGCTTTAACCTTCCGGTCATTTGCTGCCCTGTTGTTTAGATGGTTTAGTTAAATACATTTTTAATCAATTTTGTTTACTGAGAAAAAAACTGTACTTTATTTTTACAGAAATTATTGCTTTTTCTGTAGAGTAGAAATAAAATCCGAATAAACTGCTGCAATTTTATTTCAGTCAACGTCATCTAAATCCAAGTTTTCATCCAAGAACAAATTCGCACAGCTATAAATCAGAACTTTTGTTTCATGAATTTGTTCCAGTTTACACTTCACCTGATTATCAAACACCACAGTTTCACAACCTTGTAGGTACTTGCACGAACCTTTGAATAGATTTTCCATTCATTCATCCGCTCATAGTTCGTTCCCAGGAGTCCCTGGTATGAAAATGTCAAAAGTCAAAGCTTTTCCACCCCAACCAAATTGAATAGTTTTTCACTGTTGATCCCCCTGAGGGGGGACCTGATTTCACTTCAGTATCCCTTTCCCTGAAATCCTTTACAAAATTGTACAAAACCCTGGTTCCTGGCTTTTGTTTCGTCCTGCGGAACACTTCCTACTTCCCCCGCCCCATTCTCGACCTCATAAAAAAAACCACTTCCCATTCATCATTTTGCTCGTTAACCATCAGGACACGAGTGCTACTTTTTTTTTTTGCTACTCCCCATTTAGTTTTGGCCGCCGTCGCACACATTCCACTAAATCACCACCCCATTTTCCCCGGGTGATAACCCTGGTTTCGGTGTATTACTGCGGAGGAACGCCGCGACGCGACGAGAACGACTCTATTCTGACTCGCCGCCGTCAACCGCGTCAACTGCGAAAAAAAGAAGGGGTTGGGGGAGGGGGGATGGTATCAAATATTCATGGCGCGTTTGTTTCGCATCGTTCAACCCCCCAATGAGGGTAATAATGTTGACGAGGTGGGTGGGGGTGGGGCAGAGAGAGAGAAAAAAAAAACGTTACATCACATGTTTGTGTTGGTGTAAGTGATCGTGTTGTCTGGGGGTTTCCCGCCATTTCACAATCGGTTGAAATTCTTTGGAAAGCTTAAATATTTTAAATTTTCATACAAGAAGCATCAATCATTTTTATCAAAATTGTTTTAATATTGACCAAAAAATCATTCAAACCCACTGTGCTCCCACCCACCCTCACCTCAAACATCCTGCGTAAATGTTTAAAAATTGAATGTTACAGGAAGAGTGTGACAAAACGATTGAAATTCAAAAGCTCGTTGCGACAGGAAAGCAGGTGAAACTGGAGCGTAGGGGGGGGGGGGGGTGTCTGATATGTTTATTATACATATTGCAGCTCCCCTAATTGTCAGAATTGTGCGCCAGTGCATGCTAATGAGACTGTGTGTGGGGGCTGGAAATCCTGCCATAAGCCGGAGCATATTTCCAGGATGTACCTGAATTTCCAATCCCCCCACCCAGACTGGTAGCATTTCACCGGTTTGTGTTGGTTGAGGGGTAAGGTAGGACGAAACGAGGCTTATCAGCATCAGGAGCAGTTTCAGCACCACAGTTGAGAAGCATGTGTTACATTCATTGGGAAATCTTGCAAGCAGCAGCTCAGCCCAGTTGAATACTAATTTGAATTGGTTTTCAATATGGCAGCGTGATGATTATGATCGTGTGTGTGTTTTGATAATTAATCCATATTTGATTACCAAATAATGGGCACGAGGATGTCAAATGGCAGTCGGAACTATGAATGTTTAATTATTTAATTTCATTGCAGTTGGTTGGTAATCACTCATCAAGTGTGTAGGAATTGTTTAGATTTATATAATATTGAAATATTTTTTTATAAAATAGATATGATATTGGAAATGGACTGATTTCGACAATTTTTATATTTTGTATTTTTTTTAATTTGACCAAAAAAGCCATTTTGTGACACTGGTTCATCTATACAAGTCTCCAAACAATTTTAGCAGCAGTTCATACAAAAATAGTACGTAAACATTCGAAAATCTGTAACTTTTGAAAGAACATTCTGATAGATTTGGTGTCTGGGACAAAGTTGTAGATATTGATGAGGACTATTCAGAAAAGATAGGTACGGGACCATCCATAAACCACATGGACACTTTTTTTGAATCTCAGATTTTTTCCTCGCCGTACGGATTGTCAACCTTCTTCGCGAATTTTGAACTGGTCTGGTTGATTTGTTTTTTTTTTCTTTATATTACGGATCAGATTTTTAATGGGGACAATTACAATTTTGTAAGTTTAATTGCTCTTTTGATTTGGCCAAAGCTTTTGCTAATAAGATATATTTGTTAAACTGTCAGTTTGATTTGAAAAAAATAAATTAAATACTTTTCTGGGATGACCTCGGTTAAGTTGATTATTCATAATTTTTGAGATTTTCTCGAAAAGGTCCAATAAACATAATTTTCATATTTTGTTTTTTTTTAATAACCCTGGCTCAAGGCAGTTTAAAAAAAAAATCCTTTAAACAAACTCCGGAATTGTTCTTTTCGAATTTCTTACAAAACGCTTTGTAAAGATTGTGAAAACCTGTGAAAATTTGAATTAACAAAGCAAAACACTCAGAACTATTTTATCCGTAAAAAAAACTTAACATTTCATAAACATTAAAATGTTTTTATTTAAACAATAATAAAGAACATAAAGATTTGATTCAGCAAACCTTCGTTTACTGTGTGAATGATTTTAAACGTGCAAGTCTTAAGCACAATGAAAGCAAAGTTTAATTTGTATGCTGTAAATACGACACAGTTTTTTTTTTATTTTCATGTCTCAAATTCGAAACTATTTGAAAAAAACTTAAAATTACAAAGAATATATTTGAAGCGCTTTGTGGAACTTAAATTTTAACAATTTTCCCTAATAAGCCAAATTAATGCTGATACATGCCGATTACAAAATACAATGTTATAAAATTATCATCGACTAATAATTATTCAACTGTTTATCTTTTTTCACAATCAAATAAGTTTAATTTTAACTGAAAAATTCTCTTTTTTCTTAGTAGAGTCCATTTGAAAATTTTCAATAAAATTGCCAGAGATATTGAATATTGAACCTCTGGTTATTTAAATTCAGCGGAAAAAAAGTTAAATTAAAGAAAACGTAAAGTAACGTAAAAATTGTTTATGAATTAAAAAAAAAAAACTAAGAAAATTTTTGTTAACATAACTTCAAATTTATTCAAAGTTTATTAATAGTTGCTGGACTAAGTTAAACAAACATTTGATTGGAATTTTGAAAATTATACATTGAATGAAACCTTACTAATAGTCAGTTTGATGTAATAAATTCAATTTGCCCACTTTAAGGCTGACATTTGTAAGAAATTCAATGACTATCAAAGTTATCCTGGTTTTAGGAATATAAATCTTAATTAAAACTTTTATTAAGTGACTTAGCTAAGTAAATTTTCAATATTAATCATGAGACAAATCTTGCTGTTTGAATAATATTTCAAAAATAAGTTGAAATTCTAATTATGTCACCATGGTTCACGGTAACTGTTAAAAAGTAGTTGCCCTATAATTTATTAGAAATATTTGAAACGAAAAATGGAAAAGCTATTTCAGTATAAATTTACTGCATTTTTTTTGAGTAAAAAATTCAATTGAACCGGTTTTATACATAAAATATAATTAGGTTTTTGTTTACGAATATTATCAAAAGCCACAATATTGTTGGCATAGGAAGTTCTAAAGAATAAGCTATTTTTTAAATATTTGTTTCATTGAAACTTTAAGCTAATTGTTCTTTAACTTAAAAAATCAAATAAACTAAATTTAAAATTCAGAACAAACAAACTAAAATTCAATGAAATAGGAATCGAATCACCTTAAATCCATTTTGAAAACATTTTTAGCATGTTTGATATCTTATTAAAACATTTTGAATTAAATTTTTGTGACAGTTTTACAGAAAGATTTAAAAAAATTGTCTCACATAAGAACATGTTTAAACTTTTCAAAGCAAGCTTCAGAACCTGACTGCATCAAAGACTAATGAGTGTTGAAAATATATTTAGGATATTTTTGCAGACATCTAATGTATCTAAAAAGTAATTGATGCAGCTTGAGTTGGATATTAAAAACCAGTACTGAAAAATCCAAATTTGCAATGATCTGAATACAGTTTTTTGCCACTTCGAAACAGTGAAACTTTTTTTCCCGGTTGAATGTCATTTGCCGTCAAAATAAGTATAACACTCCAAAACAGTATCAAAGTAATTAGCTTTTCGTTACAAATGCTGAAAATTGAACATTCAGCACTCAAATGGATACTGAAACGTACTTTTATTTGGCGATGAAAAAAGGCAGTTTGGCAAAAAAGACATTTTAATATTTATTTTTCTGTTGAAAAAAATTGCATTGGCTGTATTTAAAAAATAATCACTCCAAAAATTAAAACTGTTTTAGTGGATCATTTTCTGTTAAAACAACTAATGAGTCGAACATTCGAACAACCTTATCTACTCCTCATTAAGAGCGAGTTTTTCACCAATGTGTAACAGGTCGTATCGAGGTGCTCCGATTTGGATGAAACTTTCAGCGTTTGTTTGTCTATACATGAGATGAACTCATGCCAAATATGAGCCCTCTACGACAAAGGGAAGTGGGGTAAAACGGGCTTTGAAGTTTGAGGTCCAAAAAATCTAAAAAATCTTAAAATTGCTCGCATTTCCGTAAAACTTCATCAATTCCAACTCTCTTAGGTGCATTCGAAAGGTCTTTTGAAGCACTTTAAAATGTGCCATAGACATCCAGGATTGGTTCGACTTTTTCTCTTAGCTTTTGCAAATTACTGTCAAAAATGGATTTTTTTAAAACCTTAATATCTTTTTGCAACAGCCTCCAACACCCATACTCCCATAGGTCAAAAGATATGTAATTACATGGACTATAAGCCTGCGGTGTTAACTTTTTGGCCAATCGCAGTTTTTCTCATAGTTTTTCGATTTTTCTAGAACAAACATTTTACAACGTTAGTTTTTGCTCTGTAGGCCGCCATAGTGGCAATTTTTGGTCTCAATTTTGTCATATTCGGAATCCTCGGACAATTTCACGTAAGTTAGAAGGATTGGAGTTGGAAATTTGATTGGAAAAATTGCCGTTTAGAATGAATTAAAATATTTTTTAACAATTTGTTGAATTAGGGGTAAAACAGTTTTTCGCCTACTTGATACAGCATTTGACGTATTGATCACAGGGTAAATAAGATCTATTTCTTTTTTCAAAAATGTTTTATTTAATTATTTTTTAAATCAAATTTACAACTCCAATACTTCTAACTTACGTGAAATTGTCCGAGGATTCCGAATATGACAAAATTGAGACCAAAAAGTGCCGCTATGGCGGCCTACAGGGCAAAAACTAACGTTGTAAAATGTTTGTTCTAGAAAAATCGAAAAACTATGAGAAAAACTGCGATTGGCCAAAAAGTTAACACCGTAGGCTTATAGTCCATGTAATTACATATCTTTTGACCTATGGGAGTATGGGTGTTGGAGGCTGTTGCAAAAAGATATTAAGGTTTTAAATAAATCCATTTTTGACAGTAATTTGCAAAAGCTAAGAGAAAAAGTCAAACCGATCCTGGATGACTATGGCACATTTTGAAATGCTTCAAAAGACCTTTTGAATGCATCTAAGAGAGTTGGAATTGATGAAGTTTTACGGAAATGCGAGCAATTTTAAGATTTTTTAGGTTTTTTGGACCTTAAACTTCAAAGCCCGTTTTACCCCACTTCCCTTTGTCGTAGAGGGCTCATATTTGGCATGAGTTCATCTCATGTATAGACAAACAAACGCTGAAAGTTTCATCCAAATCGGAGCACCTCGATACGACCTCTAGAACAAACCGAGCAATATTTACAAATACTGCCTCTTAAGACACGCACCACTTCTCTTTTCACTCACATTCTCTTGCTGGAAAAGGGTTAAAAACTCCCTAGTTTAAAATCCAGAACACTTGTTTTTCCAGTTCAGAAACCGGTACCCAATCAACATATTTTCACTTTTCCCTTGTTTTGAAGTGCGCATTTTTTAACGAGAAAGGGAAAAGAAAGGGGTCAGCGGTGGTCACTCTTCATTAACTGGAGCGTGGTGCAATTCCAATTGCAGTGCTCGCACGTGAAGTGCACACGCGTTCCACCACCCAACATTAGGGGATGACAATGAAAGCGAAAAAAAAATTTAAAAAGAGGGGGGGTTTCATTATTAGAAAGGTTCAAATCGTCACGATGATTTGCAGCGTGCACGCGAGCCCTTTTTGTCAGGAAAAAAAGAGTGCACTTTTCCAGCAGCTTTCGTCAGAGGGGGGAGGTCGAGTGGGTGGCACAAAACCACCCCGTTCTTGCTTGCAAGCAAGCAAGTCTCCGCGCGGTGAAGAAAACGACTCTTTTCCTGCTTCTTTTTTGCCTTTTTTTCTGCAAAGTGTTTGTACTATCACGGACTGCTCCTCACCACCACCAACACACAGACGACGATGGGGGCTAACCCCCACTCAGACCACCCCGTTTTCTCCCCCTGTGGAGCCTGCTCCACAGCAGACTTTATCGGAATTTTCGGTGCACGAGAACCTGCCAAATGGCGGCCATATTTGTTTTCTCTCGACCGTCGGAAAATTGGTGGAAATTGTGGATTTTTTCACTGAAAATGTTTTGAGAGGTGAAGATTTGCTTCTGATTATGATCCTCGAGGGTTACGAGATTCCATTGAGTTGATCTGGAGGTCATTTTCCCCGGATTGATCGAAGAACTCCAAAATGAGGACAAGCTGCGCCCTTTTTCGGCCGATTCTGGTCCTACCTGCTCCGACCCAATTTTTGACAATGAGGTTCATCACATAGATATCCACAAAGATCGGCTTACTTTTCTCAAATCTGCAGCAATCCGGTAATCCAGAGTCCAAGATCTGCAGATTTACACGGCCGCAGGCCGTTCACAATCCGTGCCAGAAATCCGGAAAATCCTTTCCGCTATTTCACCACACTAGACTTTCCACCAAGCTCTCGCCCGAGCAAAACACCGATTCTTCACGATCCGCACAACTGTTCCGAGGTTCCTTCCACGGGCAGTGGAACCGATCCACGAATTCCCCAAAAAACCGTAACGATCCGCGCGATTCCGTCCGGAATTTCACCTGGAAAACTGCCTTGGAAAATGTCCGTCCCGAGAAGCCCAAATGCGACGACCACCGCACACACCAGCGCTAATACAAGAACTTGGGCAAGTTTTTTTTTCGCTTCCTGTGCCTCGACGTGCTGAATTTTCCCTTGCACCAATACAAGCAAACACGAAAATTCCCTCTCTCTCTCTCTCGAATTGTAAGGATACGCGCTCACGGTTGGGAGGAAAATCGATAAAATTTCCCCTCCCCCTTTCGGGCTGCGACGAGGTGAGTGAGAGAGTGTGGAACACATGCTGCTAGCAGAGTCTGAAGTCTGGTTGTTGTTGTTGTTCACGTAGTCCCTTAGTGGGACAGAATGGAATGGGACAGAATAGGGTTTGTTCTTGGTGAGTAGTAGGATTTAGCGTTGAACCAGAAGAGGGATGCCAGTTTAATTGCGTTTTTTTGTAAGAAGCATAATTTATTGTCAAAACTATAGGTTTGAAGTCAAATAAATAAAACTTTTAATATTCTGACTTAAGTTGATTAAAATAAAATTGCAAATTATGATCAATTGACCTTTTTGTTTCAAAATATCTTCCAACAATATTTAATTTTTTACTCGATCAAACTTTTTTCAGTTAAATCACTGTATCTCGCCAATAGTTCATTTTAGTTTGAGATCTACATTGATTATTATGTAAAATTGTCCGGGGAACACGATGGTAATAAAATGAAACAAATTAAAATATAAGGAATTGGTCAAAACTGAATTTTAATTCTTAAAACGTTAAAATATAATATTAATCGGCATTAAAGGGTTTAAATTTTATTTTTATCAAATTCCTTGGATAATTTTCTACAACCTGTAGAAAGAATTTTAAGAAAATCGTTCAAAAAGAGGACAGTGCCAAAAAAAGAGGAATGGTCCAATCAGCACCAAACTTGGGATTTCTGTTAACTATCGATAGATGAACGTTCTCTCTAAGTTTGGTCCAAATCGGTGAAGGTCGAGTCCAAAAGTGTACCCAGTTGACCTGGAATGACCCATATATTTTTTAAAAATCTTTCTAATGAGTGAACTTTAAATGTAATATTTTTTAATTTTTAAAAAGATTGACATGTTTAAAACATTTGTTAAAAATAAGTTAAAATTGGCTTGCTTTAGATTGTTTGAAATACAACTTAGCTTTTATAATGCTTTTTTTAAAATCTTACTGGATGAAAATATTGATAGTTGAATTGAAAAAAACGCAGCTTATTGAAATTATATTTTTGCAATCTCTTTGAAACTTATTTTAGATTGAAACAAGACGAACTAATGACTTGAAAAAATGCAATAAATATTTCGTCGTACAAAAGATCCAAGAAATTCAAAATTCAAATGCATTAAGAAATGTTTATTTTTTCTTATTATTTTTTAAATATGCTGAATTAAAAAAATCATAAAATCGTGATTATGAATCAAATCATTGAAATAAAGCATAAACCTTGAAAGCAAGCATAAAGTTGAATTTTTACTGATTTTACAAAATTATTTGCTTTAAAATAACATGATTCTGTTGTTTTTTGTTTATTAAAAGATTAGAGTTAAAAGGTTTTAAATGAAATAGTAATTTTTTTTCAAAAGGCATTAAAAATGTATTGATGAGAATTTTGTTAATTTATTTTGACATAAATGTCCCTCAATTAAGATCAAGATCGAGAGGAGGTTAAAAAACAAAAATTAAAAAAAAAACAAAATTTTATTTCAATTAGAAAAGAATTGAAATGCATTACAAACAAACAAATACAGTTGTCTCACAGGCATAAGTTTTCTACAAATCAAGGTCAAAATGGGAACATTTTTTTCCCGGAAGGGTAAAACCTTTAAAACTGAATTTTCACAATTAGGCCGATGCAAATATTTTTCAAAGTTTATGTTCATTAAAATGTTGAAACCATGTCTCGTGCTTTCAATTTTTATACTTTTTTATTTTTTTGCCCCCCTCCCCCCCTCGACTTTGGTTAGAGTCGAGGGACATAAACTTAAAAAATATTTGCAACGGACTTACTAAAAAAAAATGAGCTCATACACGCGAGAATAATTATCCACACTGGAAAATGCATTTAAAATAGTTTTCAAAAATTGCAGTTCTATTTTCACCAATTTTGATTTAATTTAAAATTTGTATTTTTTATAATTTCTGATTGATTTGTTAAATATTATAACAAACAGTATTATAAATAACAGTTTTTTTTATTTCAAAAAATCGCTTTATTTAAACTCTGCAACTCATCACCGCTTTCATACGTGTTGATCAAAATAAAATATCGTCAAAAATTCATGATTCAAGTGATGTAGATATCTTACATTTACACAAAAAAAAGATCAACATTATATCTCTAACATCCAAGCTGAGAAAATAAATCACGATCCATTTAAATTTCCAACTTTCATCGAGTAATGGATGTTGTAGTTTCGATTTGGGTGTTTTCTTGTTCCATGTGACTTTGTCAATGATTTTAAAAAGTATGTTAATATTTGTAGCATCAAATGCTATAAATATTCCAAAACAAAAAAAGCTCATATGATCATGACAAAATTAATGAGATAAAAAAATGTAAACACAAAAAAATCTATTTAAAAACAACTCGTTTACGGCTTTCATTTTGCTTCTTTTTTTTGCATTCTTCAGCATTTTATGACCTTTTAATATTTTCCCAAATTGTGAACAAAAATTATCACAAAGTTCTTTTTACATTTTCACAGTAATAAAATTTTCAGAAATAAAGGAAAATACGAAGGAATACACATTTTTTGATATTTTTAAACGTTTTTCTCCCATTTATGTTTCCAAAATACGAAAGTAGTTTTAAAAAATCATTAATTGCCTTAATTAATTTCAAAATAAAAAAATTACATCATTTAGGTATTCTTTATATTCTAGTATTGATTGATTGTGTTTCAACAAAGCTAGGAATAGCTACCGATAATTATGTTTTGTCAAATGATTTCGAAAAATTCAGCATAGGCCTTATTTAATATTGTTATGAATAATGCTTTTGATTAAAAACTACTTTAAATAAGAATTTTTGAAAAACAATGAATAATATTTTCATGTAAATGGCAATCTTAAATTAAAAAAAAAAACTATTTTTCCTATGTGTTCTTTTTTGATAAAAAATGGAAAGTATCCTACCAGCGTGAACGTTTTATTTTAAATTACGATATTGCAAACTGATGATCAACTTCATTACAAAAAAAAAAGTCAAAGTGTTTGAAATGATAAAAATGTATTTTTGACGCTTCTTTTACGTATAAATTTATTTTTTAACTTTAAAAAAAATCCAGATTGAATATTTTTTTAATGTTTTCAATATAAAATTGAATTTTGAAAAAACTAATATTGTTTCCAAAAAAGTGTGCAATCCAAAAATAATATGTTGAATAAATTATTACATGAATAAAATATTCTTTGAAATGGTAAAACATTAACTTGAAAAGCATTAAAAGGAAAATAATTATTACACAATGAGAACTTTTATTATATAAAAATTATACCCCTGTTAAGCTGAATTGATATAGAAAAGAAATATATTAATGGATTGAAATTGAAACTTTATGTAAAACAGTCAAATTCATCACGCTCAAAAACTAAAATAAAAAAATACAAAAGCCTTCAAAATATTTGCCAAAAAAAACAGAAAAAAAATTATGTATTGTAATCATCGAAAACAAGTTATGAAAAAATTCTATCTCTCTAGTTTTAGTATAGTTCTGTTTTTAAAATTGCTAATGATTTTTTGCTTAAGCTGCCTTTTTAATTTACAGAATATATTCGTTATTGCAAACTTTTTCGCAACCTTGCCGTTTTCCATTTTCCCACCCATCCAAAACACTCAACGAAAAACCCCGAAAGAGAGAGAGAGAAAAACTCCAGATAACCAATACACTCCCAAGTCTTATCCACTCTGAAGTGAGAAAACCCTCCTGCGTGTTCATCATCCTCGGCGCGGGACGTCGATTTGCGTTGGTGTTTGATTCCACATTAGAACTCTCTCACACACAAACAAACTTCCCATTGACAGGTCCCGTTCCAAGCTGCCCTAGTATTGGTGCCAACCGGCAGCCGATCCTGGTTTGAGGGGGTTTATTCTGACGTTTACTCCAACAAAACTTTTTCCGTTCCCTGTATTGGTGCAGCAGGTCCGTAGTAGAATTTCCCTCCCTTGGACATCGGGCTGCTCGGCAGGGTGTTGAGGGGTGGTGAGGCTTTTGCACTGGGAGGAAAAGTTGTAAACACCAACACACAAGTGGCCATTACGGCGCGGTGCACAACTGGAGGGAGACACTGAGAAAGGGGGACAAATGACCAGCCGCCTCCACCACGATTCGCAGAGTCCGGTTCAGAATGATAAATTGTTTTCAAGAATCGGTCTAGCTGTGTGCGTGCGTGATGGGTCAACTCGTAGGTGGTCAGTTGGGACGGATTGAAGCAGTGGGTGCCACCTACACGCTGATTGAGTTTTCAGAAAAGGTCTTTGTTGGGGTTTGAGCCTTTGACATTTGTGAATGAAAGTTGAAAGTTGAAAAAAAGAAACAGAAATGTTCTAAATGTCTAATTTTAACAAAATTCAATTCCAAAAAATCTCAATTTTCAACATCTGCCACCGAAATTCCTCCCCCGTTTCAAGCCAAAAAATCAAAGTGCCAAAAGTTGACACAACCTTTTGCCGGTCGAACGTGTTGATTTTCGGCGGGGTTCTACAACCTCCCTGTCACAGGTCGAGTGTCTCGTCGGGTTGACATGCCAACACAAAACACGGCGGCGGTCCTGTCCAGTCTGTCCCGGCGTAGAGCAGAAGGGTCCAACACCGGGTTGTTGAGTCGCGCTCAATTAGGCTTCATTCTCGAGTGAAACTTTTTTTGCCTATTTTTGGGACAACTTTTGGCAGCCGCAGCGACGATGTTTTTTTTTTTCGAACTTCGACCGAGCTTTCGATGAACCTGTTGGAGAGGAGGTCTTCTGCATGAATGGTGACCTATGGTGGAGGGATAGTGAGATTCTGAGGAATGATTATGGTCATATTTGGACAAATTAGATTTTAAAGGCTTATAAACATTTTCGAATGCCCAACGGACCAACCTTTCATTTCCAAAATCAACAGTTTTTAAAAAGACTTTTCAGTATCTATTTCAATGTATTACTTTTCGATAATATTTTATGGCTTGAAACATATCTTGACGGCAAATAATGTATTCAACTCGTTGCAAAACTCGAATTGTTCAGCTTTGTCCAACTCAATAAACCTCATTGGACAAAAGTACTGCTCGTTTTGGAAAAAAGGATTAACAAACATAAGGCATTTTGTTTCATTCATTAGTTTAAAGAAAATATTTTAAATATTTAATAAAATTGGATCGACAAAAATTAAACAGTATCTCGCATTTACCATATTATTGTTTATAGAACGCTATGCATGAAAAGTTGAAATTTTTGTTATATTTCTCTTTTCCATTTTTATATTTTCCATTTTGATTTAATTTTTTCCAATGATTTTTTTTTCGGAGAACCGGCTGATTTTTCATAAGATTGCTGGTAATTTCTCTTTTATTACAGTGTATAATTCGAAAAAAGTTTTTTTTTATTCATAAATGAATTTAACTATTTAAAATTGATAATTGTTTTTTTTTAAGTAGAATTCATTAGTAATTTTTATTCATTTAAAAAATAATCAAAGTACTTATCATTTTAATAATTTATCTATCAACCTGAACAGACGGTAATAACTAAATTCATGCCATTTCAATAACAAATACTGTTATAATAACATAAAGTGTTATGGAAAATTCACGCAAAATCCATTTTTGCATAAGAGTCAATAACAATTTATGTTATCATAACAAAATTTGTTATCGGTCTGATATTAATTGAAAGCCAGAACAACTTTGGAATAACGTTTTTTGTTATGGAAGAATACCTCCAACTGTTATTGGGATGATCGGATTAGTTGTTAAAATAACAAAAAATAATAACAAAAATTTGTTCGAAGAATAACTTAAAATGTTATTAGTCTGTTATTACAATAACAATCCAATAACAAAAAAATCATAACGACGAATAACAAATCCTGTTATAAATAACATGAAAAGTTATTGGCCTAATATTTTCAAATATCAAAAAACGTTATTCCCAAGTTATTTCCGTCTGCTCGGGAATTAAAGAAGTCATTGAATTCCCTGAAATAATAATGATTTTTATAAAGAAAAATCATATAAAAAAGTTGGAAAACTAAAAAAAACTATATTCTCTTGTTCCTAATAACCTATAAGTGATATTCTCCCAAAAATAGCGTTAAACTTTTAATTTGTTTCAGAATTTTATATTCAAAAGGACCTGAAAATCTTTGTGTAGAAAAATGACTCGTCTTATTTCAAAACTTTAAAGAAAAAGTATAAACAATGCTTTACTCTTCAATTTTTTTTCTGAAATATCTTTTTTTTTGGGTTAGTTCTAAAATAACGCAACATTTTTTAACTTTTAAGACTTGTACACAGTAAAAAAGGGTAGTATTACATCTGAGAATGTTGACTGATTTTTATAATCAAAAACGTGTAAATGTTCAAGTATAAGATTATTTATTGCACGTAATAAATACTACAGTTATGCTATTATTCCAAATTTGACAAATAACAGTAAATTTATCCATAAAAAAAACCATAAGTTTTGATCTTTATCCTATCTGTGGCTCCAAAAAAACTGCAAAAGGTCAAAAACACAAAAAAAAACTTTATTGTTACCCCCTGATTTTCTGGGGGAATGTTAGAAGAGGGGTGGGGTACAACAGCTTGAACTATAATGTGAAATGGCCTTATAATTGACATTAATTTAATTAATTTATTAGTTTACTTTGGCTATTTTATGAAACAGTTTATAATTTTTTTAAAGATTTTCTGCTCAAAATATCAAGTTTTTATGAGTATTAGTAAAAGCTTCCTGATAATTAGGAATAATTTTAGAGAAAGGAGATAACTCCTTACTTTAAGAAAATATAGGTACGTTGCAAATATTTTAGAATATTATTTCTGACCAAAGTCAGACCAAAACAATAAAAATGTTTGATAAAATTATAATCAACCACGGTTTCAACATCTGGCTGAAAAAAAGTGTTTTAAAACGCATTTAAAACCAGAACAGTTGTTTTGCAATCATTGGTTCTCGAAATATTTAAGTATTGGCGAAATTTTTTTTCGCGAAAAACTACCTTTTTGCGGTACAAAGGTTTAAAAAAAAAATTTTTTTCAAACGAGAGCAGCTCTCTACGGAATCGGTCTTTTTTCTTTAATTTTAATTTTTGTATTTTCTAATCCGGCTGAAACTTTTTTGGTGCCCGGTATGCCCAAAGAAGCCAATTTGCATCATTAGTTTGTCCATATAATTTTCCATACAAATTTGGCAGCTGTTCATACAAAAATGATATGTGAAAATTCAAAAATCTGTATCTTTTGAAGGAATTTTTTGATCGGGTTGGTGTTTTCGACAAAGTTGTAGGTATGGATATGGACTACACTGAAAAAAAATGCTACACGGTAAAAAAAAATTCAGTGATTTTTTATTTAACTTTTTGTCACTAAAACTTGATTTGCAAAAAAAAACACCACTATTTTTATTTTTTTTATTTTTCGATATGTTTTAGAGGACATAATGCCAACTTTTCAGAAATTTCCAGAATGGGCAAAAAATCTTTGGCCGAGTTATGATTTTTTGAATCAATACTGATTTTTTCAAAAAATCGAAATATCGGTCGCAAAAATTTTTCAACTTCATTTTTCGATGTAAAATCGAATTTGCAATCAAAAAGTACTTTAGTGAATTTTTGATAAAGTGCACCGTATTCAAGTTATAGCCATTTTAGGTAACTTTTTGAAAATTGTCGCAGTTTTCATTTTTATAATTAGTGCCCATGTTTGCCCACCTTTGAAAAAAATATTTTTGAAAAGCTGAAAAAATTCTCTATATTTTGCTTTATTGAACTTTGTTGATGCGACCCATAGTTGCTGAGATATTGCTATGCAAAGGCTAAAAAAACAGGAAAATTGATGTTTTCTAAGTCTCACCCAAACAACCCAACATTTTCTAATGTCGATATCTCAGCAACTATAGGTCCGATTTACAATGTTAAAACGTAAAACATTCGTGAAATTTTCCGATCTTTTCGAAAAAAATATTTTCAAAAATTTAAAATCAAGACTAACATTTCAAATGGGCGTAAAATGTTAGTCTTGATTTTAAATTTTTGAAAATATTTTTTTCGAAAAGATCGGAAAATTTCACGAATGTTTCATGTTTTAACATTGTAAATCGGACCTATAGTTGCTGAGATATCGACATTAGAAAATGGTGGGTTGTTTGGGTGAGACTTAGAAAACATCAATTTTCCTGTTTTTTAGCCTTTGCATAGCAATATCTCAGCAACTATGGGTCGTATCAACAAAGTTTAATAATGCAAAATATAGAGAATTTTCTCAGCTTTTCAAAAAGATTTTTTTCAAAGGTGGGCAAACATGGGCACTAATTTAAAAAAATGAAAAACTGCGACTATTTTCAAAAAAGTTACCTAAAAATGGCTATTACTTGAAAACGGTGCACTTTATTAAAAATTCACTGAAGTACTTTTTGATTGCAAATTCGATTTTACATCGAAAAATGAAGTTGCGACCGATATTTCGATTTTTGAAAAATCAGTATTGATTCAAAATCATAACTCGGTCAAAGATTTTTTGCCCATTCTGGAAATTTCTGAAAAGTTGGCATTTTATGTCCTCTAAAACATAACAAAAAATAAAAAAAATTAAAAATAGTGTTTTTTTGCAAATCAAGTTTTAATGACAAAAAGTTAAATAAAAAATCACCAAAATTTTTTTTACCGTGTATCATTTTTTTTTCAGTGTAGTCCATATCCATACCTACAACTTTGTCGAAGACACCAACTCGATCAAAAAATTCCTTCAAAAGATACAGATTTTTGAATTTTCACATATCATTTTTGTATGGACAGCCAAATTTGTATGGAAAATTATATGGACAAACTAATGATGCTAATTGGCTTCTTTGGGCATACCGAAGGCACCAAAAAAGTTTCAGCCGGATTTAAAAATACAAAAAAAAACGAATGACCGAAAACTCAGAGAATTGCTCACGAGACAAAACATTCCAAACATGATTTGTAAAGCAGGAGATTCAAATTGTTTTCTGCTGATTGGACTTCCATTTCCTTAAAAAATTTGAAGTTTTTCTATATAAATATTGTTTTGTCCCCTATTATTGAAGTACAAATACATTGCCATCTCGTTTTTGGCAACACCCGATTTTGGAAACAAGTTCTTCGACTTTTCCCGGTTTTAACAACACCCAAAATCTTTTCATATTTTTTGTATAATTATTTTTTATGCAAAAAATATCTTTTATCATAAATCATTTTTTAAATCATAAAATCATTCGTTCATTACGTAATTCCCTTAAACCACACACAACATTTTGAAAAGATAACGATGTTTATTGATGGTTCTTACACAAATATTAGTAGTTTTTTTTTATTCCTAAAAATACGCTTTTTAAGATTTTCAGAAATTGGCAAGGTAAAAATCACGTAGTATTGATGAAATCAGGGTGACACTGTTATGTAAGTATATTTGCAAAATTTGAAATTACATTTTATGATCGCTATTGAAAAAAAAATTAGAATATTTTTTTCTGCCTTGTCGACCTGCTTTAGCATTTTTAAATAACTTTATCTTAAAAACTGGTTTGTATTTGGCAACGAAAATCAGACCAAGACGCATTGCCAAGATCCGAAGCACTTAAGGATAAGAAATCACCGTACTTTTTGATTGCTAATAGGATTTTTTCTTGAATTATATTGTTTCGATGAAATATTTTTCAAAATAAAGTCCACATTTTAAAAATGAAACACATCAGCAAAAAAATTGGGAATTGGAGTACCTTAATTGACAAAAAAGTAAAAATTAGATTGTTGAAAACGATGATAATTCGATCGTTTGATTTATCAATCTATACATAATATTAAAAAAACACAACTTTGTTCAGGACAACTAAATGATCAGAAAATATCTTTATTGGTTTGTTGTATAATCAAATTAATTTTCTACGTGGGTGTAACGATAAATTTGTTAACATGGCTTCATTGGGCAGAGGGCAAAAATGGAAAAAGTAAAATTGTTCAAAATATAAATATAAAAAAGATTATTGTAATATTGATGATATTGAAATAAAAAAAAATTGCATAATTTACTTAACTGATATTTTGAACGTTTTTCCCCCCACTATCCTTCTTGCCGATCCCAAAACTCCACTGGGAGTAGCAGATGCGGCAACCCCGGTCCCGTTGTCCGATCCATCCCGTTGATGGCGCGACGTGATTGCGGCAATTGTTCCGCACGATTGGCTAGATAAAGGGGTCTCGTCGTCGTCCGAGAGTGGGCTCTCCACAGGAATTCTACCCTACCTTTTTTCCTGGTCCCTAATAACTGCAGGCCATTGGGCAGGCCACACTTGTCAACGGCGGTTGCGACTCCGACTCCGGAACTCGGGATCCATGGGACACAATTATGGCTGGTTTTGGAGGACTTACCTGAAAAGATGCGGAAGAAAAAAGAGGGAAAAGTGATTTAGTAGGGTTCTTGGGTGTGATAAATGAATTACAGGTGTTTTTTTAGGTATTCTGAGTTTAGGTATTCTGAATTTCAAGCACGACTAAACTTGTCATGCTCATAGTAGTAGAAAGTAGATAGTTTAGAATGTTCAGCCTGTTTTTTTTTTTGAAAAAGTGAGTTTTTTTTTTGTAGAAATCTCAATTTTACTGAAGAAACCTCAAGACTTGAAGTGACTCATTCTGCTGGTATTACTTCATTTGCTCTAGTTCTCTCGCATTTTCTCAGTCCTCTTGACCACTATCTCGATGAACCACTTCAGTCGAATTGGTCCTTCTCGTCTGGAAACATAACCCAGCACAGAACAGAACGCTGGCTGTTGCAACAACGGGCAAAACACATTTTATGAGTTCAACGACTGTCTGACACATTGAGTCCGCTGTTCTGGTTGCTGCTGCTGCTGCTGCTGCTGCACATAGAACCAATCCCTAACGCTAACCTCAATGTCCCTTTTCCTCCCCTCGTAACGTGGTATGGTACATTGTCACCTGAGGGGTTCCCAGCAATGCACTGTCCTGACGGTGGTTGATTGGAATCTCCCCCTCTACTGCCTCTCTGCCCTCACTATAGGGATGCACATTGCCCGAAAGAAGGATGCTGTTGCAGCTGCCAATCTCGCCAACCTCCATAAGGACGAAGTGCATTGTTGGCGGAAATTGGTACGGTGTGAATTGACACACCTGAGCGTGACACGGGGAACATTCCCGGATCGACAGTGGAAAATTTCGCGTGAAACACGGCAGCGCAGCAGCGGCGGATTATTGAACTCTGTTTGGTAAAATTTTACGCCCCGTGAGTACGTGATCAGCACCGGAAGCGACTGGAAAATTATTGGACGGAAAATTGGGTTTTTCTTTTGTCCATGGATGTTACCTGCGTTAATTCGTGTTTGAAATTACGTGAGGGCACCTCGAGCGGAAATAATTTTGAACGATGGCAGAACATTTTTTGGAAATGTTTTGGGTAGTGTGAAAAGAGTGTTTGGAACATTTTTCAATTGAATAAACAGCCATGTTTGTTTGTCCTTAACGTGGTTTATTCATGTACGCATTTTTTTTTATTATTTTGCCTCTTAAAAATTGTAAAATTAGTGTAATTTTTCACATTTCCTTTGAAATGCCACTTTTTCTGTCTTAATTAAGGTGATTACATGAAAAAAAGAGATAATATATTAAACCTTCCAATTTTACACCCTCCAAATTCACACAGTTTTTTACTGTGTATATAATTTTCATCAAAAAATATCGAACATGTTTTTTTTAATTCCTATGCCATTAATAAAACGATACTTAATTCATAAATAATGTCATTATGTAAGTTGTTTTAATGTGACGGTTTATTGTGAACTCTTTTATGCATTCTTTTTGATTCGATGGCTGAATATCCCCTATTTTTCAGAGTATTTTTAACTCAATTTATGTGTCATTCAATGTCAAGTGAGTACACTGTTGAATTCGATCTTCAACGATTTGGTCCAAGTTTGGAGAGAACGTTCATCTATCGATATTTAGTAGGAATCCCAAGTTTTATGCCGATTGGATTTATATTTTTGGTGCCGCCCTCTTTTTTGAAGTTTTCACAAAAACCTTTTTCCTTTTACTTATAATTTTAATAATATTCGGGCAAACATTATAGCGGAATTAAAAAGAAAAATTCGTCACTATGCATTATTTGTTTAAGTTTTTAATTTGTTTTAATTTACCAGATAAAATATCACAATGATTTTTCAACAGCTTGAAGATTTTGTTTTCGTTTTGAACAGATAGTACAAAATATAATAAATGATAATAAATGTAAATAAAATGATATTACAATGTGGAATGTTATAAGATTTGGTCAGAAAATAACGTAATTTTACACTCTTTTTTTGTAATTTGACCTGGTTACATAAATTTAGGTAAAATTACATAAAGATAGATGAAATTTGCTACTATCAGATTTTCAACATCTAGAAACTGGCATGTTTTTTATTGTGTCAAAAAGACCAAACATTCAATATTACGCTCTTTTGAAATGTTAGTCTTGATTTGAAATTATTGAAAATATTTTTTTCGAAAAGATCGAAAAATTTTACGAATGTTTCATATTTTAACATTGTAAATCGGACCATTAGTTGCTGAGATATCGTCATTAGAAAATGATGGGTTGTTTGGGTGCGACTTAGAAAACATCAATTTTCTTGTTTTTAAACTTTTGCATGGCAATATCTCAGCAACTAAGGGTCGTATCAACAAAGTTAGAAAAAGCAGAATATATAGAATTTTCTCAACTTTTCAAAAATATTTTTTTTCAAATGTGGGCAAACATGGGCACTATTTTTTAAAAAATCAATAACTGTGACTATTCTGAAAAAAGTTACATAAAAATGGCTATAACTTGAAAACGGTGCACTTTATCAAAATTTCACTGCAGTACTTTTTGATTGCAAATTCAATTTTACATCGAAAACTAAAATTGAAAATTTTTTGCGACCAATATTTCGATTATTTGATAAAAATTGTATTGATTCAAAATATATAATTCGGTTAAAGATTTTTTGCCCATTCTGGAAATTTCTGAAAAGTTGGCATTTTATGTCCTCTAAAACATATTAAAAAAAATAGTGTTTTTTTGCAAATCAAGTTTTAGTGACAAAAAATGAAATTAAAAATCACCAAAAAAAATTTTAACGTGCATCATTTTTTTCAGTGTAGTCCATATCCATACCTACAACTTTGCCGAAGACACCAAATCGATAAAAAAATCCTTCAAAAGATACAGATTTTTGTATTTTCACATATCCAATCACTGCCAAATTTGTATGGAAAATTATATGGACAAACTAATGATGCAAAATGGCTTCTTTGGGCATACCGAAGGCACTAAAAAAGTTTCAGCCGGATTATAAAATACAGAAAAATCGAGTGACCGAAATCTCAGAGAATTGCTCAGTTGTTAAAATAACAAAAAAATATATCAAAGATTTGTTCGAAGAATAACTAAAGTGTTATTAGTCTGTTATTACAATAACAATCCAATAACAAAAAAAATCATAACGACGAATAACAAATCTTGTTATAAATAAAATATAATGTTATTGGCTTAGTATTTTTAAATATCAAAAAATGATATTCCCAAGTTATTTCCGTCTGCTCGGGTAGTTATGATCATGTGAAAAAGACAGATCTGTTTCTTGATTAATTTTTTTTCTGTCCCTTGTTTTTTATAGATTTTGTTTTATATTAAGATGTGTATAAAAAAAGCAGGGGATTTTAAATGTTTTGTCCCTCGACACTGGTTGGATACAGGGGGCAAAGAATATAAAATTTGAAACTTATGGCCACAATTTCAACGTTTTAAAGAAAATAATGTTGGAAAACGTATTATAAAATAATACAGTTGGATTGAAATCATTAGAAAAAAAAATATTTGCGCTGATGTACATTGACAGTTTACAAAAATTTAAAATATTTCTATACAAACTAATTTAAAACATGTTGAAAATTGTGATAAACGCAGGCGATTAGATTCAGTCAGCGTTCACCTCTCAGA
>NC_051862.1:213451530-213522128 GCF_015732765.1 Culex quinquefasciatus | reverse complement strand
GACATTAGTATTTTAGCTTATTTAGTCAGAGCTAAATTTGTTTAACCTTTGTTATTGGCATATTTCAGCAAAATTAATTTAACGTTTGTTGAATTCACAAATTGAACAAATTGTGCTTTGGTTCAACTTAAAAATAGCAATTTATTTTTCTCAGTTTTTACACGTTCGACTTTTAATCATGGTTGTATTTTAAAGCATTCATTGGCTACCCTTTAATAAATTAATGAAAAAACTTTCTCCGCTCTTTCACTATAAACATTCATTGTTCCACAATATTACCCGAACTATCAAATCGCCCTCTCCCTCACTCCATTTCCCTCCACCCCAATCTGTCCCACTAATGCACCGATCCGTAAAAACATCCCAACTCCCCTCGACCCAACTATTCCGATATCAGTTTCCCACTGCTACTAGCCGCCGTTGGCGGCCCTCTCCATGTTTGTTCAGCAACATCATCACCACCATCATCAGCGGCAACTCCACGCTCCCTTGCTAACAACCAGCTCCAACAGTGGTAGCTCATGTTTGTCTTTGGTTCCTACCCTACTCGACCTCCCCCCCCCCCAACATTTCAAGCTGACCTTCTTCCGGCGAAACAAAAACCCGACTTTAAGGTTGCCCAAGTCTCTCGCCCCGACTGGAACGCGACTTCCAGCGCGGCGGGGGCAGGTTCGTCACTTACTGCGCATGCTCACCAAATCTCCTCCGAAACACGAAGCTCGCTCTCTTTGAGCGGGACTTTGGGTTTCACGAGAGAGAGAGAGACGAGCGAGTCGAGACCTTCCAGCATCCTGGCGGCGGCCGGCTCTCGCCAGTTATTCGCCGGATTCTGTGACGTTTGGAGATTTTCTTTGCGGAAAAGCGTGCGTCCTCGCTCTCTCGACGGAATTGTTACGCCGCGGAGTTTACGAGGTTTTCTGGGGAGTTTTGCTGATCGTCCGGGAAGTTTTGGGTGGAAAAGGTGACCTTTTTTGAAGGGTTTTGTTGGCGTGCGACGACTTTTTCGGAAGTTCGCTGCTGGCACCCTTGAAAGGGTTTGAAGAAGGAAAGAAAATTTGTCGATTTTTGGAGTTGGAAAAGGAAAAATCACAAATAAAAATATTGGCATTCCTACGTTTCAGTGAGTGTGCTTGTGTGCCTTCGGCACACGTGAGTCGATTGTTATAAATTGAAAGAGATAAAATAAATATATTAAATTGCCAATTGTGAGGAGTTCAGCTGAATCCTTCGATTCCCGTTCGCTGTGTGTGATTGTGTCCTTGTGTGTGAAAAAAGGACTGAAGAAGCTCCAAATTGAAAAAGCGAAAGCAAAAAAAAAAAAATAAGCCAAGAATCGTCGACGATTTCCAATTTTCGAGAGCAGCGAAGGCGAAGCCACACAATAGTCCACGTGGCTTGTCGTAAGACTAGCAGGTTCTCGATAGCTTAAGGTGGTTGGGGTAGGAGCAGAATCCCCCCTCCTTCTCGAGCCGCTTTATTTCCTGGAGCTGGGAGGGAAAACCCACCCGCAGGGGGTCCCAGGATTATCTCGGAACGAGGCAAGTTTTGCGCTCGACACAGATAAATCAGTTATTGGATTAAATTTATTGAAGGAAAAAATCGATCCGAGTTGGAGCTCTGCACGAGTTCAACTCCCGTGAGGGCACTTAGCCAGAATTATTAAGTGTGGCATTCAGATTAAGGCCCACCTTCGGTGTGGTCTTCTGTGGCTTCTCGACGACCTCCTCTGTATTGTGAAATTTGTGCTTGCCGAAGGCGTCGATTTTGCCTTGGCCAACAAAAAAGAGTGCTCCAAAAAAAGTGCACCAAAAGCATTGCTCTGTTCTCCCAGTGCAAAATTGTGTTTATCCACCATTAAAAGGAAGAGAAAGCAAGAAAACAGTGCCCGCGCGCGAGGTAGCATCATCATCATCCTCCGATCGTCCTGAAGCTTGTGTTTGTTGTGTGCTTAACCTAGTTGTTGCAGTGAAGGGGGGTGGGAGGCAATACGGTGTGCTGCAGCAGTTTTGTTGTTGTTTTTTACCCGAAAGGTGGCCAAGTCCACCGGAAAAAAGGCAGCCGATAAAAGCGTGTTAGATAAAGCCAGAAAAAAAGTGTAACAACCTCCACTTTCCCAAAAAAAAAAGAAGAAGCAAAAATAAAAAAAAGTGAGTGTTTCTAACGATTGCAGCAATTTCCATCTTCTCAACGACGACGATACAAACAGTCCGGAAAAACCGCACAACCCGCAAGCACAGCTTGGGCACCAAATGAGGATAAAGTGCATCGGAGAAAAAGCCAGCTCCATTTTGCACCCGAATGTGTGTGTGTGTGAAAAGGTAAGAGTGCTTGTTTGATCCAACTCCAAACTCGGGTCTCTCTGATAAACTCGGCTTTCTGGAGTGTGTGTGGTTGAGAAGCAATTGGAAGCTCTTTTAACTGTGTGGGGTGGAATCATCAATCAGGCGCCAATCATGGCAAACGATTCAAGTGCATTTCAAAGCCCCGGGGAATGGGGGGTTTTGATTGGGGGAATCCTCCCCCAAGAGATTGTGGTTACTTACTGGAGGGAAAGTCTGAAAGTGAATGGTCAATGAAAACATGTTGTGATGAACGAGCAAGGATACTTGACTATCGAGGATTCGGGAAAGTCGAGAGTTGAGGTATCAATTATGCAGTTGGTAAACATTTTCTGGAAATGTGTTTACATCGAACGAGGTGATAAAGCGTGATTAAATCTGAAAGTTCCGAGGAAAGGATTTGCTGCACTTACTACACGGAAAAAAAAGAGTTCCAAAAATCGTAAACAAGCGTTCATGCAAATGGGAACCATGACGAAATTGTTCAAATTCCATGGAACAATTTTTCAAAAACGTACCACGAGATTTGAACACTTTGTTAGTGGTTCCCAGTGTTGCAAAAGAGTGATAGAAAAGCTATCAATAGATTATCTCTGCCCCAAAAATATCCGAGAGTATAGCGGCCGTCACTATAGCTTGTGAGACCTCTTCCTGTGTCTCGTGATTCCCAGCGATGTCATTCTCTCTTTATCACTCCTTCCCTTTTCCTCGACTATGCGCTCTCACCGCTGAGTCTCTCAACCTCTCCGAAAACTGCAATGAGAGAACGCGAGATGGCGATTAGAGCCGACCACGCATGACGCCCCTTCAAACTGCGTTTGCAAAATTGGTTTTGTGGCGGCTTTTGTGGTTAAACGCTGTTGCGGTAGGGTGATCGTGGAAGCGAGAATGAGAGAGAAAAGGAAAATGTCAATCGCGAGTGGGTAAACACGAAAACGTGTTCGGCTATGTTCGGCGCTGAGAGTTTCAATGAAGAGAGAAGAGCAGTTGTATTTGAGGCATGAATATTCAGGCGAGATAATTGTAGTTGCTGAGAGGTGATATTTTGATATTTTAACAACCCTGGTGGTTCCCAATTTTATGAGCGCTTGTTCACGATTTTTGGAACACTTTTTTCTCCGTGTACTAGATTTTTTTAGTCAATTTTAGTTTAGTTGGAAATTTTGAAACTTAAGTCAGCTAAATTAAAATTTTGTCAGTGTACGTTAAGATTAGAAGCGAAGAAACGCTGTTGAGTTGAACGTCAAGAACTAGAAAATTTTTGTTTGTCGCAATTCCTGTATTCATAATTTTAAATGATGTTTAATCCGGAAGTTTCAATGAAAGCCGCATGTTATTTTATACACTATATTCTTGATTTACACAGCGAAATGGGGGTGTTTAAATCGAGAATCGATAAAAAATGTGACTTAAAAAAGATTTATTTAATTATGCTTGTGATGAACCAAAATTGATACTTTTTAAGCGAACTAATTTCCGGATAGTTGCTTCCTTGACTTGATATAAAGTCCACACTAACAAGTTGCCGTACTCAATAAAACAACAAATCACTAATTTTACAATCTGATTGCTTAGATGTACGTTTTGTCTTGAGATTAATGGTTAAAATCCAAAATAATTAAACGGGAGTTTTCTTGACACCAGCATCCCATTGCTCGTCTTTAGAATAAAACTATAAACCTTAAATACACTAGGCCAGGGGTGCCCAACCTTTTTGCTCGCCGGGCCAGATCTGACTTTTCTAAACCAGTGGCGGGCCGGATCAAAAGTTAGATAAAAGTTGAAAATGTAAACTTTTTTTTTAAATTAAAGGTTCTTTCAAGTCTAGAGTTTCTTTTTAAATGTTTTTTTTTTTATGTAAAAAGCAAAGCAATCCACTTTAACGAACCCCGGGTCTTTTGTGGTCTCTGTTGCAAGTTTTTGCTCATTTCTATGCATCCGAAGGTTATGTGTGTTGAGTCACTCAAAACCTCTTTTACGCTAATGGACCGACGTTTTACTTCCCCATCCGATAGAAGGCGTGGTCAGGCAAATCTCGTCTCGAAAAATGTCACCGGGTCCGTCTGGGATTGAACCCAAGCCATACTGGGGTTTGGAGGCTACCACGCTTACCACTAAACCACCAGACCCGGCTTGTTTTTTTATGTGTCCTATCAATAAACAAACTAGTGTTAGTTCATTACCTTGATTTTAGAAAGATAAACAAAGATAAATTTCAAAAATTTGTTTATTTGATTTATTATTTTTTGTTTAAAATTGTTTGTGTAATTGCTTATGAAAAAATATATTTTTGCTCGCTGATTTCTTTACTTATTTTGGACTTTTTTTTAAATTCTAGAATTTTTTGCAGCAATCTTTATTTTCAGTACGACTATAATTACTGTCTGTAAGCTTTTTCAAACAAAACTTTATCACTGCAAATTTACTAAAAAAAAATACTTTGTTTTGCTTACTCACTTATTGAAAAAATCAATTTTCATCAAGTTCCTCAAAAAACAAACTTCAATTTGCAGTAAACATGGTACAAATTATAGAATTTTAAATTAAATGTCTTTTGTGCATTTGTAGACAGCGAAACATTTTTCATTTAACATTTTTACAAAATGGGTAATTTCGTTATCTTGCGCCATTTTACAGTTTATTGGTTGATTCTGAAACTTTCAATGAAGAAACGACATGATGCAATCGAAAGAAAAAATGTTTCAAATTAAAAAGCCAAATCAAAGTTATATCGCAAAAAAAATGATCTCAACATTATTTTTTTTTATTTAGACACTCAATTTTTTTATTTAATAATTCATGATCAGCGTTAGGTGCCGGTCATAGAACTATTTTTAAAAGCCGTCGCGGGCCGGATGAAATGGCTTCACGGGCCGGATCCGGCCCGCGGGCCGGACGTTGGGCAGGCCTGCACTAGGCCAATGGTCGCAACGCTTGGTTAGAGCGTATCCCAGATCTTATACCGCCCCAAAAATCGTCCAACTCCAATCAATACTAACATGACGATAGGGCGTCCAATTTTCCTGGATTTTTAATTTCCCGGAAAACGGGAAAAATATTTTTTTGAATCCCGGAAATCGCATAATACTGTTAGTTGATGACAATCTACACTTTGATCTAAACAAGAACAGCAGTTTTTCTATATCTTAAAATACAATAAAAATGTTTTTTTGTTCTTTGTAGTGCCTTGGATTTTAAATGAACCTGAAATTTTAATCAAATGTGATTAAAATTAAATAAGTTTCGTTTTAAAAATTTTATTATTTTTTGATGACATGACCAAGCTAAACAAATTTCCTTGAAATCGTCTATAAAATTATGTGAGTCAATGTAAAAATTTTGATAAATTTAGAAGCTCATGTTTTACATGAAACATATTTTACAAACTATCTTTAAGTCAATACCGCTTACTATTGTGCCTAAAATAATGACAAACATTCTAAACTAATGAATAAAAACATGTTAAGTCCAAAAATAATGTAAGTTAAAATTATAAATAATTGTTCGCATTTCAAATCAGGTATTTCCTTTTCTAATTGGTCAATTTAGAAAGTTTTTTTATTTTTTCATAGACAATGTATTTTCCATAAAAATCAGAATAACCAATTTTTCGAATATTGCCACGTTTTTAATAAGATTTCATGATCAAGCACATCTATGAAGGATAAAAAACTGTGATCTTGTTTTATGCTTTATCTTTTTGCCATCCCCTTTCCCTTAAAATTTTAGTATGTTTTTTTTCTTAATTTTTCTACTCTTGGTGACACCTTTATTTAAAAGTAAAAATTGTTCCAAAATGGATTGTGATGTAACACACACCTGAAAGGAACTCCAAAACGCTGTTTTGCACCTCAAAAGAACTTATTGTATTTTGATCAATCACCAAAAAAAAAAACGATTTTGAATTAATTAGATTCCGCGTAAAAATTATAAATAATTCGATAAAAAACCGTCAAATTCAAATCGAGATAACAAAACATAGACACCGAAAGACACGGAGATATTTTCAGGAAATGAGGTTGAAAGTGTCAACTTTCAGGTGCATTATTCGGTTTTGCGCCAAAATGCGCCATTTTGAAAACATAGCAACTTGGAAATAGGCTTAAAATCACTTAAAAATGGTTATGACTCTTCAATGAAGGCTCAACACATTTTGCTGCATTTTGCTTTTTCTCTTCAGAACATAGTAGGCCGCTTAAATTTTAACATTTTGAGTTATGTATCACCTAAACAAGTGCTTGTTTGGACAACTTTTGAAAATTAAGATTAAGAGCTTCAAATTTGGCGCCTTCGACAGACTATCATGATTGTTACTCCACTACAACTTTGCCGAAGACACCAAAGTCCTACAACGTCATCCAACAAAGTTAGTTTTTGGTTGACTTCCAGGAAGTTCGTCACCCTGTATGTCGATAACTTCAAAAGACAATCAAGTACAACAACTCTTCCCAAGAGTTATCAATTTATTCTGTGCACTACCAAAATTGAATTTCCAGACCAAATTCTGTTTTTTTTTTATCAATTCCAGGAATTCCCGAGACAAAATATAAAAAAAAATGGTGGTGAGAATCCCAATTATCGATTCCTAGGCAACTTGGGCTTAGACAATCATCACATCACATGGCGAAATCCAGTCTTTTTTTTTCTCAACTTATGTTTATTAGGTCCTTTTAGGTGCTGTGACCAGGTTGGGACCGAGGATCAGTAAAACAATATATAATAACAAAAAAAAAAACTCCTTAAATTCCATACTTGGAGATCATGTAACTGACGAGGGTTACTTGGTCCAAGCGGGTCTTGCAGGTCGGTCTTGAACCTGCCGATGTACTCGGAAAAAATCCCCCACAGCTCAGCCGAACTGTAGAGTACCTCCCCGGCTTCCTTCTCTGTGGCTCCACCGTCTCGGGGGCCACCTTGGCTGCTTCCTGCGGGACGAGGGCGATCCTTGGATTTTCCGTCCAGAACTGCGCCCGGCAGCGGAGGGAACTCCGCCGGCGTAAACGCCGGAACTGCTGGACTCTGCTTCTCCACCTTCCTTGCCGGCGGTTTCGGTTTCGACGCCTGCTGGCGCCTCCGGATGAAGTCCGCACGCTTAGGGCAGCTGCGGTCCGTGGCTTCGTGGGCTCCAGAGCAGTTGGCACACCGCTTCGGCTCGGCTTCTTGGACTTTGCACTCGTCCGTTTTATGGGGACCCCCACAGTTGTTGCACCTGCCTTTCAGGCCAGTTCCTGGTTCCATGACCCAGCTGCAAGCAGTTCCTGCACTGGGTCACGTTCCGCCGCTTGTTCCGGTAGGCCTCCCACCGGATGATAGGGCTTGCCACAACTTTCATTGCAGAGAGCTTCTTCAGATTGGTGTATCCCTTGGGGAAGACCACAATGTACGCAGTTTCGTCCACGGTGGACTTTTCCTTGCGCTTGATGATATGCACCTCCAGCGCGTCCAGCTTGAGATCCCTCTTCAGAAGGTACTTGACCTCGTCCGGTTTCAGTTCATCAGGAAAACCACGAAGAACCACCCGATGATTGCGTTCGCTCCGCCGATCGTGGGTGTTGAATTCCACTTTCTTCTTCTTGAGTAGCTCTTGCAACTTGTCAAAATCTTTGACAGAGAAGCAGGTCACCTTGGTTCCAAATCGGGTTAGTTTGTAAATCGGTTTGAAACCTAATTTACAACTTTCCACTATCGCCACGAGCTTGTAAAAATCCGTGGTGTTCTTCACCACCAAAGGTGGTTGCTTTTGTTTACCTGACTGGCCGGGTGGTGGAACCGCCGGGGCGTCCTCCTCCTGTTGGGCTGGCATTGTTGTTGTTTTGTTATCCGCTAACGGGCTGAACTTGTTGTTGTTGAGCAGGGTCTTCTCAACTTTTTCTCCTTCGATGCCGATTCCAGTGACCTCGCTGGACTTCTTCCGCTTCCGATTCCCGCGGACGGGACGAAAATCTTCCTCCTCGGAGGATTCCTCCACCTCCATCTGTCAAAAACTTCCAAGCACGCGAGATGCGAAATCCAGTCTGCAATTCCGTTAAAATCACCGTCTCCTAGCGAAGCGCCCCCCTTCGACTTACTGTTACTCCAGAAAATGGATATTCCAGAAATTTCTGGCCACCTGGCATCGCTGTATTCATACAAAGTTGGATGAATTTTAGGGTGACAATAAAAAAAATCATCAGAGATTTCCCCTTATTCGATTCCTTGAGTGAAATCGGTTAAGATTAAGATTAAGGTTGCTTTTTATCGTTGAAATTACTGAAAAAAAAATTCATACAAAAACGTCTTCTTTAAATCGTGAATAAGACATAAGGGTCCCAAGTAACAATTTAAGTTTTTTTACTTTCTTAAAGATAGATTCAAGTTATCTTAGCCAAAAAATATCAAAAAGCCAAACTTTCTCCAGAACAACAATAAATCAGCGTTAAACCTGAGTTAAGAGCAAAGTGGACTATTTTAGGAGGTTATCAAGAGCGTTTATGCGGAGTAATTTGAAACTAAGCAACTTTGACGTTGATTTTTACAATACTCTGCAAATGCTCTTTATTGCTATTCTTAAACTTATTCTCAAGCTTCAAAAATTTATAACAACATAGAAGAGATCTTCAAGACTGTAATAAAGTGAACTTAAACTTATTTGGTCTCGTTGATGATAAAAAAGATTTGTCGAAGAAAACCCAGTTCTGAATTTTATTTCGTGAAATCCATTTAATCTTTTCGAAATTAATTCACAAATGGCCGATGAACTTAAGCTTACACCGATAATTATATTATAATAATCAAATAAATATAACTGTGACTTTACGCAGCCATTTTTATCGTAAAATTCTTGCCATACAAATTTCACTGATCAATTTTCTTAGATGCCTCGAAAAAATATGCATCGAAGGTATGAATCTTTCAAAATTACTATGATTTGTAATTTTTAATGGAACAATTAATTCTACATCAGCAGAAAATTCAACATGGCTTCCGTTTTTGGGCGTTATTTTTTCATGTTAATATGGCTGATCTCATCAAATCTATTCTCTCTTACTCAAAGCAGTTATTAGAGCTATGTTTCTTGAAAAGCTCTTGTTCAAGATTAAGTAAGAACATGTAGACTGCAATAAGCTTTAATGCGGTTTTATCGCAGAGTAAAACGCGTAGTATTGCGACCGTAGCGCATGCACATATTTGTTTGCAGGAGGTAGATCCGAAAAAGATTTTTGGAAATGCTTTTTTGTCGTTGGATAAAAACAATGGCGTTAATTATTTTTCAAATCTTTTTATTTATTCATTGAACGGCCGCGATTTTTGAAGAAAACACTGATCTTGCACTTGAATCTAAATGTAAGGACGGGTACTGGACACGGATTCACCGGCAGGTTGGTGTTTTGCTCGCACCTTTTTCGACAGCCTTGACGAGAGCCTTGGCTACTTTAACGGCAATTCAGCCTCGGCGCGTTCCACATCAGTAGAGGCCGACGAAAGTTTGCCCTGGGCGCCGGACACACCGACATCCAGTTCCTCAACCGGGTGGGCTTCTTCGGCCAGCACCTGTCGAAAAAAAAATCACAGGGAAAAAAAACGTTGAAATAACGAACATTTTTAGTCACAGTAATCAACACGAAACCAATAAAAACACTAGCACTCCGCGGGACATTTTTCTCCATTCTCGAAACGCCTAATTCTGGTCCGGATGCGTCGTGCCGATTTTGCGTGTCGGAGAGGTCACTAAACTGACTGACTGTACGAATATTCAGTGATTTGACAGATCAAGTTCAAAGACTCTTGAATTATGCTTTCATTAAACGGAGTAGTTTTAGTTCAGTTTTAAGGCAGTTTTGGCAATGTAAAATGGTCTTAAAAATAACCTCTCTGGGATAACTTCAAGTCAAACAACGAAGAGTGGCATAAAACTATGTGTCATGCTTCTAAAGTGCTCTTGAAGATACTTTTAAGAGATTTCTATCGTAAATCTTTAAAGTTTTGTTCAATATCATTACAACACCGAGTAGCAAATTTTAAATCTTTTATAAAACCTGCTAAGAAGTAGAAGCATTTTGCTTGTTACTTGGGGGTTGTTAACTCGAATAGGTTTGCGGTCTTCGACAAAGTTGTTCTTTTTTGTCACCCTAATGGATATGCACGTAAATCTTTCGATTTTTAGCAATTTTCATGATGAAATTTATATTGAAACTGACTCATACAATATATTTCTCAAACACAAATATTTTTAGTACACCCAAAACTGGCAGCGCTAGTCCGAGAGAATGATGGTCTCGAGTCGAGAGAATAGTGGTACCATTCACGGACGCAGAGAACACAGCTCGAGATGGGCGATAGAACTATTCTCTCGAGGTTCATTTGCAAAAAAAGTTCATCCGTCAAACAAAAAACCAAATTGTCGACAACGGGAATCGAACCAGAGACCTTTGACAAACCAATCCAATGACTTAGCTGCCTCGGCCACCACAGCTTGGTGACCATGGAGAAGTCAGAAGTCGATGTATGACACTTGTTGGAGATTTATTGATTCAACTAACGAATGAACTCATTTGTTATGATGGTGTGAGTTGGTATCATTATTCTATCGATTTTGGCACAGAGCCCTCAATAAATTTTGAGAGAACGATTATCTCGATTCTGAATTTTGGGTGTAGAGTGACTTTGTGATGATTGCATATCTGTTTAATTCTTGCTTCAAAGGTTTTGTAAATATTGGAATAAAACAAATAAATATTTTTGTTCCTGTTGATTTTTGCTTTGCAAATCTTTTTTTTTTTCCTGGGTTAATGAAGATTCGAAAAGTAAATTGAATTTCTCTAATAATGACATGTCAAAAAAAATACAATTGAGTAGCGGAAAATGGCAGAGTTTTTTAAACTTTTTAAGTGTTTTTTCAACGAAAAATACGTTTTTGGAATTTTGAGTTCGCTATAAAATTGGGCGTCCAATTTCACATAAAAGTCCCTTTGACATAAAAGTTTCTATCTCATCACCGTTTCAGGCTGCAAATTATTAAAAAACACCTCTTTTTTAGCAAGTTCAAAAATGAAAGAGGTCGTACCGCCCCTCCGTCACGAGATGTCAAAACGAAGCTTGGATTCGTGATCAGGGGCAAAAGTTACCCCTTAGGACAAAGTTTCACGCAAATCGGAGAGGAGACGGGGCAACAATTTCCGATTTCGTGTGAGTTGGTAGAGAATTACCCAGTTGTTTTCCTTTTTTCCAGAAATTTATATTTGTAACCATTTAAAATTACATTTTAAAGTCCACTTCCAATGAAAACGAACATTAAATTCCCCTGTAGCAACTTTTGAAGCTTCCATGCGATTACAATGAAAAATATTAAACTCGATTTGTCGACAAACATGGGCCCTTTCAATCAGCATGGTTTCATTCCGATTGACTTACAAAGCGCATTCATTCATGAGTGCGATGCTTGTACCGTGTACCATCGAAGCTATGCTAAACATTTTCGTATTCATATGGTGTAATGAACGAAAATAACACCACACAGTGCGTGATCACAGCAAAACGTTATTTTTTTCTGTTTTTCAAACAACAATTTTCCAAACGTTTATATTCGTTGCGTGGGAGGCGGACTTGGAAAAAAAACATTCCCCATTGTGGTATTTTTCCGGCTGATAAAATATTTCAAATATAAATAGAGTTCCATTCTGTCATTCCACGTGGTGGAGGAGCTTTTCCGAGAGGGGAAAAATTCGCTCTATTTACTTCAACATCATCAGCCAGATTATCTCGCGGAGCTTCCTCCGTTCCACGTTTTACAAACAATCAATGAATAAACTGTGTCAATATTGCCAGATAATTGAATTGATACACATCTAATGTGGTGGAAATCCGCTTTCACCGTAATATGTTTATCATAAACACTGTAACGGCAATCAATTTTCGTTGCGTTGGGGTGGGTCCGTTGCACGCTGCTCAGCGTTGATTACTGTAATTAAAGACTTCCACCCCCGGGGGATTACTGCCTGCTGCATTCAACCTAGGAAAAGGAAGGCAATCAATCCTGCCATTTGAATGGGTTATAAAAGCTGCGGAAAGTCATTAGGCACCTGTCGTTTAGAAACCCCACTCCCCTTTCCTCGCCACCCTCAAGCCAGCAATTCAAATCGAAGGTAATTTGCAAACGACAATTGTGTGGCCCAAGACGGCTGGCTTCACCTGAAGGAACACGACTCTAACTCAGTGGTGGAACGGGCCCGGACCCAATGAAAGAGCTCGGCTAATTTGGCTTGCAACTTTTCATTCACCCACCGAGAGGAGTGAAACGATGAAGTCGAAGAGCTGTTAAATGCACTCACACTTGCACACTCGCACACAGACACAACCAGATGAGAAAGTGCTAATTACCTACTCGATAAATTTGATTGAATTATTCAACCGTACTAATTCGGTCTAATTAGGGGGCCGGATGTTTCCTGGCTATGGGCTGGTGAATCGGGGTTGGGGAAAACTTACGTGAAAAGAGTGGTGGGGTTGGCTGGGGATCTGGAACTTATTGAACCGAGCAGTGCTGCTGCTGGATAATGAATAGATGCAGGTGTGTGTAATATGACGAAGCTTTTGTTGAAACTTTTTGGTATACATGCAGGGTTGTTAAGCTGATCAATTTTTTGTACAAAATTGAACCAATGTGTTTACTCTGACTGATTTTTTTTAGTATGCCAAAAGAAGTCATTTTATAGCATAAGTTAGGCAATTAAAAATTTTGTTGAAGTTTTTGTAAGCAAAAGTAAATCAATGGGCAAATATTGCACTTTGATTATTGAAAAAGCTTCTTAAATCAGTCGAAAACGGTTTGAATGCATTGTACAACGCTTTTAAATGCATTTTTAAATCAATTTAGACTCTTTAATCTCTACTCAAATTAAGAATTTGAAACAGCGATCGGTGGAAAACGTATAATTGTAGAAAAATATATTTTCATAAATTAATTGATATTTCCTAAATTTTTGATGGATGCATAACTTTAATAATGAAAAAAGCATGTTGCAATTCGTTTTGTTTACAAATGTTGAAACCAGGCTTTTAAATTAAAAACTTACTTAATCCACCTATGTGGTTGATGCCTTCCTCACTTTTTACCAACATTTGGTGATATGATGGGTTTGGACACAAATTCCATCTATTTCTCAATAAAAATAATTACACAAATGTCACTTAAGCGGTCAAAACTTGAAACTGAGCGTTGCCAGATCTTCAATGTTTTGGACTCATGGGAAAAACTCATTACCTAACCAACGATGAGTCGGATGATGGATCCGGACATAGCATAGGCATTAATAAAAGTACATAAATATCACTTAAGTGGTCATATTTCGAGATAGGGTTGCCAGATCTTCAATGTTTTGGACTCATTGGAAAGGTCTTTAGATTACTTAAACAACGATGGGTCGGATGATAGATCCGGACATAGTTTACATACATTTAAGTGAGATCCGGCTTCAAAAAAGTACATAAATATCACTTAAGTGGTCATAACCTGAGACAGGGTTACCAGATCTTCAATGTCTTGGACTCATTGGAAAGGTCTTTTGATTACCTAACTAACGATGGGTCGGATGATAGATCCGGACATAGTTTACATACATTTAAGTGAGATCCGGCTTCAAAAAAGTACATAAATATCACTTAAGTGGTCATAACCTGAGACAGGGTTACCAGATCTTCAATGTCTTGGACTCATTGGAAAGGTCTTTTGATTACCTAACTAACGATGGGTCGGATGATAGATCAGGACATAGTTTACATACATTTAAGTGAGATCTGGTTTCAAAAAAGTACATAAATATCACTTAAGTGGTCATAACCTGAGACAGGGTTACCAGATCTTCAATGTCTTGGACTCATTGGAAAGGTCTTTTGATTACTTAACCAACGATGGGTTGGATGATAGATCCGGACATAGTTTTCATATAGATAAGTGAGATCCGGCATCAAAATTTCAGCACCTGATTCGCAACTCTGACACTTTTTTATACGTAACTTTTGAACTACTTATCGGATCTTCAAACAATTCAATAGTGCACTATGGGGCACCAAAACGAATCGAATGCAACTTGTTTGACTCAAATCGGATCAGCCAGTGCCGAGAAAACTTGGCAAGAATTTTGAGCACCAAAGTGAATACGCACACACATACACACACACATACACACACACACATACACACACACATACACACACAGACATTTGTTCAGTTTTCGATTCTGAGTCGATAGGTATACATGAATATAGGTCTACGAGCTGTTTTTCAAAAGTTCATTTTTCGAGCAGGATTATAGCCTTACCTCAGTGAGGAAGGCAAAAGGCTAATTTTCAAAAAAAAAGCAATTGCAAAGGTCAACAAATTATCTGACTTCATGTTTTATTGTTAAATCAAATCTGCAACTGAAAAGACAGCAAATTTTTGAAAAAGTGCAACGTTTTCAGGTTATAGCCAGTTTTATGTTATTTTCAATGCTTAGGCCATTGCAAATATTTTTTGAAGTTTATGTCCCTCGACTCTGATCAGGGTCTAGAGGGGGGGGGGGGCAAAAAATATATAAATATTGAAATAACAAGCCATGGTCTCAACATTTGAATGAAAAAAGTGATTTAAAGTGCATTTTTCACCTGCCCAGTTGTTTTGCAATCATTAGTTTTCAAAATATCCAAGTATGCTAAATATGATTTTAAACGCAGGAAAATGCATTTCTAATTGTTTTCAGATGGTTAGACTTCTATTTCCCTTAAAATTCTAAAATATTTCGAAAAAAAAATTTGGCCCTGATTTTTCAAACCGAATTTTAAAAAATATTTGCAACGGCCTTTTTTTAAAAAAAGTGAAATTATCTGCTCTTATCATTGAAATTTATTTCAAAATTGTTTAATCCAAAAAATAATCGAAACGGCTTAATTGCTAAAAAGTGATTTAAATGCATTTTACACTAGTTTAGTTGTTTTGCAATCAATAGTTTACAAAATGTTTAATTTCAAGGAAAACAAAAATTTTAGTTTAAAAATGCAGAACTATGCTTCGAAAATTTTTAAAATATCTTTTTTTTTTAATAATTCCAAACTTGCTATAAATGATACAATATGCAGAAAAATTTTGAATGTATTCAGCTAATATCCCTTAAATTTTCATTTACATTTTGAAGTTTAAAAAAAATTGTTAATACATTTTAAAAGTATGGGGACAATAACTTGAACCCTCTAACGCCCATTGTTACTTCAGAGCACCACTAATTTTTGGATTCAAAATTAAATTTCTCTGTTACCATTCATTTTTTCAACCAGCTTCAACCTGCATTTTTTAATATAGAATATTAACTAATAACCACTAAAATTTTGTCCAATTTGGTCCATCCAGTTACGAGTAATGTAGGAAAACGTAAAAATCTCGATTTTTCTCTGGGCGGGAAGGGGTTAAACATAATTTGTACAAGGCTTATTTAAAAGTGCCAAAAATTTAAAAAAAGAATCATTTTTAAACCTTGAAAATCGAACTGTAAGATGCTGAGCTATCTTATTCCGAAATGACTTTTTTCTGAAAAATTGAAAGGTTAATAATTTCTAGCCAACTCTGAATTTTATTTTGGATAGATGGCATTTTTTGCATTTTAATACGTACAATACAATTTAACAAAAAATGTTTTTTTTAAATAAATTTCTAATGACAAAATTCGATCAAATAAACAATGATTTTTTTCCGTGTAAAATTTTTCGGTTTTGTCGAAGACACCAAATCAAATAGCAATTTACTTCAAAAGATACAGTTTTTTATTTGCCTAATTTGTGCAACATTAATTTTTATTTGATGTTAAATTGGAGCAAACTATTTTTTCTCAAATAGTAGAATAAAAAATAGAATATTGATGGAGAAAAAAACTTCAAATTTTTGATTGAAAAAAACATGTAATCTACTGAAATGAATTTGAATACATTTTCCTGTAAAATGTTCAACACCGCAGTAATGCAAAATGTTATTATTGCAAAAAATATGATTTTCTTTCAAAACTAGTATTTAAAAAAACTTATTAATGAAATACAACTGTTACGGCGTGCATTTTACATTTGTTTTGCCTTCCTCACTGAGGTAAGGCTATAATCCTGCTCTAAACATGAACTTTTTATTAAAAGCTCAAACACCCACCTTCATGTATACATATCGACTCAGAATTGAAAACTGAACAAATGTCTGTGTGTGTATGTGTGTGTGTATGTGTGTGTGTATGTGTGTGTGTATGTATGTATGTGACCAAAATTCTCACTGAGTTTTCTCAGCACTGCTTGAACCGATTTTGATCAAACCGGTTGCATTCGACTTGGTTCATGGTCCCATACATCGCTATTGAATTGTTTGAAGTTTCGATAACTAGTTCAAAAGTTATGTATAAAAATGTGTTTTCACATATATCCGGATCTCACTTAAATGTATGTAAACGATGTCCGGATCCATCATCCGACCCATCGTTGGTTAGGTAATCGAGAGACCTTTCCAACGAGTCCAAAACATTGGAGATCTGGCAACTTTGTCTCGAGTTATGATCATTTAAGTGATATTTATATACATTTTTGAAGCCGGATCTCAATTAAATGTATGTAAACGATGTCCGGAACCAGCATCCGACACATCGTTGGTTAGGTAATCAAAAACCCTTTTCAACGAGTCCACATCATTGAAGATCTGGCAACCCTGTCTCGAGTTATGATCAATTAAGTGATATTTATATACATTTTTGAAGCCGGATCTCAATTAAATGTATGTAAACGATGTCCGGATCCATCATCCGACACATCGTTGGTTAGGTAATTGAAAGACCTTTCAAAAGAGTCCACAACATTGAAGATCTGGCAACCCTGTCTCGAGTTATGACCACTTAAGTGATATTTATGTACTTTTTTGAAGCCGGCTTACTTAAATGTATGTAAACGATGCCCGGATCCATCATCCAATTCATCGTTGGTTAGGTAATCGAGTGACCTTTCCAACGAGTTCAAAACATTGAAGATCTGGCAACCTTGTCTCGAGTTGTGATCAATTAAGTGATATTTATATACATTTTTGAAGCCGGATCTCACTTAAATGTATGTAAACGATGTCCGGATCCATCATCCGACACATCGTTGGTTAGGTAATCAAAAACCCTTTCCAACGAGTCCACAACAATGATGATTTGGCATCCCTGTCTTGAGTTATGACCACTTAAAAATGAGGAAGGCATCAACCATATAGGTGGATTAAGTTAGTTTTTCCACTGAAATGTTGATTTTATGGCTTACTGTTTTATGTTTTATGTTTTATGTTTTATGTTTTATGTTTTATGTTTTATGTTTTATGTTTTATGTTTTATGTTTTATGTTTTATGTTTTATGTTTTATGTTTTATGTTTTATGTTTTATGTTTTATGTTTTATGTTTTATGTTTTATGTTTATGTTTTATGTTTTATGTTTTATGTTTTATGTTTTATGTTTTATGTTTTATGTTTTATGTTTTATGTTTATGTTTTATGTTTTATGTTTTATGTTTTATGTTTTATGTTTTATGTTTATGTTTTATGTTTTATGTTTTATGTTTTATGCTTTATGTTTTATGTTTTATGTTTATGTTTTATGTTTTTTTTTATGTTTATGTTTATGTTTTATGTCTTATGTCTTTATGTTTTATGCTTTATGTTTATGTTTTATGTTTTATGTCTTATGTTTTATGTTTTATGTTTTATGTTTTATGTTTTATGTTTTATGTTTTATGTTTTATGTTTTATTATACTTATGTTTTTATGTTTTATGTTTTATAGTTTTATGTTTTATGTTTTATGTTTATGTTTATGTTTTATGTTTTATGTTTTATGTTTTATGTTTTATGTTTTATGTTTTATGTTTTATGTTTTATGTTTTATGTTTTATGTTTTATGTTTTATGTTTTATGTTTTATGTTTTATGTTTGGTTTATTTTTGTTGTATGTATTTTTTTTTTAAATCTTCAAGACTAATTAGATCAAACTACCAACCCTGCTTATAGTAACAAATGTTTTCCAGGGGACCTCATGCAGAAAATGAACTATGAAAAGAGGCCGCCCCAATCCACCGTTACTCTAAGCCCTGGAAAACCCACATCATCGCTTTGGGTTTTGGTTCTTCCATCGATGATTATCGAAAATAATGTAAAATCTCGTAAATCCCAATTTCAATGCAGATTCTGCTACCTAGGGAAGCATAGTTAGTAGTAGTAGTGGTTGTGTGAGTCTGTGTATGAGTGTGTGTTTGAGTTGACCATTAGTGGGCCCGGGGACAGATTCAATCCATGTTCAACATGTTACCCTATAATTGAGTGTGGCCATTCAATTATGTTTGCCTGCACGTGTCTCCCCCCCCAAAAAACAGGCATTGTTCGTTATGTGCTCTGAAAATGTTGTTTTGGAGATTTTTATTAAATAGTTGATTGTTTTTTTTCACAACTCAATGTATAAAGTTTGAAATCAACACATTGAAAATTTTGTTTTGTCCTTTTTAAAATGTGATCACCCTGATTGCACCTGCAGCTGGACAAATTTGTGTGCGTACGTCAACGGGGATGAAACCACGCCACATGCAATGTTGCGGCTGTTTTAAGTGGATTAAATCCAATATTGATGGAACCGAACCGCAGGCCAGGATTGTCGAGCTAACCTGATGGAGTAGTTTGCAGAAGGTTGGGGAGGGGTTGAGCTGGGCAGCGATGTTTTCAACTGATGAGCACAGGACTCTCATCAGCATCATCAAGAGTCAAAATGGATTGATGGGGACGTGTAATAGAGAGGGGTTGGGGAAGGGTGTTGCGTTGATGATGAACAGCCCGGCGTCATAATGAGAAATTTAAAATTCAAATTCATCAAAGGCAACAAGTTGGACGAGATTTGGGGGGCTGATTTATGAATTCGTTGCTAATTTATGGTAATTTTAATTATCGCAAAGGTTTGGATTTGGACCAGGGATAGATTAGCAGAGCGGATTTTTTTAAATTTTCTGTAGAACCAAAACCAGAACCAAAGCAAAATCAATAATTAGAAATATGAAGAGTTGAAGATTTGAATTTCTAGAGATTTTTAAGATGTCAATTTCAAAGAAATCTGATTAGCGTTGATATCTGTAAAATATACAAACAATTAAACAGATTGTGTTGCATTAAAGTTTCATTAGATGTCCCACTTTGCATAAATATTGCAGCACGGTCAGTGTATCAACAGTCACTATTAATTCAAACATCACAGCTATTCTAATGAGCGTTTGCCAGAATGCCACAATGTTTATAATTTCGTTCCCATCGATCATAATTATTCATGAGGTTGTCTAAGCTGGAATTTTAATATAAGTCGCTTAGAGCAATTTACCAACTCTCCCACACTCACACATTTTAACCGCCCACTCACACACAGAAAGCCAAGTGTCATGAGTTATTCATTCTAGTACATGTTTTATGGTAATTTGAATGGTCAGCACTTTTTTTCCACCACGTTGTGACCAAATAGGAGCAAAACTAGGAAAACACATCCAACACATTCGCTCAAAAAGGCCGCTCCAGACAACCACAAAATCAACAGAGTGTGTGTGGTTGTGTGAGTGTGTGACGGCTGGAAAAAATGAAATTTAATTATTATGATTTTTCCCATTCAAATGAGGCACGTGGGGGTGACGGCAGAATCCAGCGACTGTTAAATTAATTTTATAACTTTATCCAACCAGAGGATTGGTGTGTGGGTGACCTGTCACAAGCTCATGGCGATGGGGCAAAATTCGTGACCACCGTGTGCCAGCGCAAAAACCACCGAAGAAAAACATTCCCCTTGAAATTATCCGGTGGAAAAACTTTGAGTGAAATTGTTTGAAAGAGGGGGGAGGGTGATTTCGTTTTGGGTTTGTCTTGCTTGCATTAAAGCTGAGTAAATCACTAGATTTTACGCTTTTTGAGTTAATTTAGAAGAAAAGTTTAGGCAGAGAAGTATCTCCGAGAAAATACATTTCTTTTTAATTGAATTTACGAGTGGGAAACGTGTTCGTCCCTTACTGACACAGTGACCCAAAGTTACTGCAATTGAATTGAGTCTTGTTAGCATAGCCCGTTTCACTCTCTCCTTTTTTTGATAAATGAGTTTCCTGGGAAGCAACAATTTTCCACACACTGCTTGTTCAGCTACGAACTGAAGGATGGTGCTTAGACTGGCTCAAATTTAGAGTTGTTGGGTTTCTCAACATAAGCTTAACATTATAAGCACAAAAAGTCACCAGAACGAGGAAATCCAGCAAAAATAAGTTTTGTGTGCTGAAAATTATATTTCTGCCACTTATTTGGTACCAATTTCGAAATCTTAATTTTTAACGCAATAAAGTTTTTAAAAATTGTGCCTTAGGAAAAGTTGATGAATATAAATGTGTCTTAAATTAATTTTAAAAAAATACTAGTAGGGTAATACACCTACAGGGTGTCAACCAAGCCTTAACTTCTACAAGTGACCCTTTAAAAAGTTGGTGGAAAAGTTGAAAAAAAATAAATTTGAAATTCAGACAAGGTTGGAAGACAGGGGTTGTTAAAGTGGATTGTTTTGCTTTTTTATTCAATACTATTGTAAAAAAACTAACTTAATCCATTTATGTGGTTGATGCCATCCTCACTTTTTACGAACAATGGGTAATATGAGTGGTTTGGACATATATTTCAGCTATTTTTTTAGATCCAGAAAAATAAGTACACAGCTACTGACCACTTATAACTCGAGACAGGGTTGTCAGATCTTCAATATTGTAGACTCGTTGGAAAGGTCTCTCGACTACCTAACCATATGAGAAAACACATTTTTATACATAACTTTTGAACTAGTTATCGAAACTTCAAACAATTCAATAGCGATGTATGGGACCCTAAACCAAGTAGACTGGATATTCACCATGTGATGTGATGATTGTCCAAGCCCAAGTTGCCTAGGAATCGATAATTGGGCCATCCATTGCCGGCCGCTCTCATCTCCACCGCGCACCAGGGGCAGGGAAAGGGATTTGGAAAACGGGAAGTGTTGATGCTCCACTTTTTTCAGAGTATTAAGGGAAAATCTCCACGGTATCCTCAAGTAATTTTAAGCGTGGTATCTTTAAGATTCAATTTCAATTGCGCTTGCAATCTTGCATGCAATCTTGTTTGAGTTCTGATATTCAACTTGCATTCAATTTGATTCTTACTCCGATTCTTGGATTCAACTATATCAGTTTCAGTCCTCCTCAAGCTACCAATGTTCCACGGTTAAGTGGAAAGCATTTTTGCTTGCCAATCCTAAGGACAGGGGATCGAACTCCGCCGTGAGCTTCAAGTTTTCATTTAATTCAAACATTAATGAGTCCATAACTTTCCCGTTGGGAGCAGATGGATTTCAAACCCTGGACCATTCGCTTATAAAGCGAACATCGTAACCATTCAACCACGACCGCTCTGTTTTCCTGGGGAATTGAATGTGCACCCTACAAAATGGTAAAATAATTATTTTGCTTACTTTTCGATTTTTTCTATAAATTGCTCTTTCATATAAATTTAGCATGGAACTTAATATCTGGTGCTTGGTTTTTTTTACAATTCATTAAAATTCAATTAAAAAACCTTAAAATGTAAATTAAATAATCCTTTTAAAAAAATATCCTTTAAAAGAAGATCAATCAGCTTAACATTATGATAAACGAAAAAAAATGCAAACATATTCGAAATAATAAACTTATTTTCTTAGTAATATGAGTTATCATTATTTACTTATTCCATGGAACATCTTAAACGCTAAGAATAATAACTAACATTAACACAAAATATATGATTATTTATTTTTTAGGCACTGGATTTTTTTTTCCGGATTTTTCAGGATTCTGGACAAATATATATTAACACATACACGAAAAAAGAATGAATTTAGAGGTTTTAGGAAACTGATAAAAAACAAGAAAATAGAAATAAATGTTCAAAAAATTATATTAAAAAAAATATTTTAATGATGTCAATAAATTTATTAATTTATGTAATTGAGAAGGACTTAAAGATATTGTTTTTCCAAAATTTGTGTTAATGCTTTTTATCTCAACAATATCTGACTAATCATTCCAGTTTCTGTAAATGCATTTTAATAGAATATTATTAATTTAAATTTATGAAATAATTATTGATTTTTTTCAATGATTTCATATTTTATGGATAAGAATTAAAAAAAAATAGAATTTTTACGTTGTGATAAGGTTTACAATTTATTCTCTGGCAATTTTTTCTTCATAATAGTTTTTACTAATAATTTTTTAAACATAATGCCATTTTTTAAATATTTTTTTAATGTACAAAATTTATACCAAACAACGCAAAATTTTAAAAGATGTTTACTATATGTGATATTTTGTGTAAAATAGTACAATTTTGACAAAATTCTGCACACCTGGGAAAAAAATCTGATTGACAAGATTTGCAACAAAGTAATGAAACCACGCGCATTCTTGTTAAAAACATATTGTGTTTGTTTTTTCTTTTGTTTTTTAATTCCATAGGTAAACCTTCTTAGTTCATTTGAACATAGTATTGTTTTATATTTCAGTAATTAATAAAATGTTATTTGGTGAAAATATGAGTATCCCATACGAAGTTAATGTATCATGTGTTACTTCATAAAAATAAATTGTCGTTTGTTACCCGTTTTTCAAACTGTGAAAATTTAAGTATTTTTAAAAAGGTATCATACTTTGTACATTTTTAATTATTTTATGTCACTGCAAATGTAATACCATGTGTTGTCCTCACCCCCCTGACAAAAATATAATTTCCTTGAATAAACTTTCTCAATTGATTGTAGACTGTTTATGATAAACATTGTATATACTTTGAATCAAATAAGGCATCTGATTTTTTTTTCACAGTACGGAATAGAAAAAAAAACACGTTTGGCTTTAAAACAATTGTTACAAGCCTTATAGTTTTATAAATATTTTGGGTTTGACTTGATTATTGAAAAGAAAAACTTTAATGTAGTGATAATCTATTCAAAATTAAGCATCGATTGAAATAAATATTCCAAAATGTGAAATATTTCTAATTTCAAAAACGGCAATTTTTGATTGTTTTTGAGTATTTTAAACTTACCCACTAAAATTACGTTCACTTTTGCTGGAATTGAGGTTGAAGAGCATTTTTTTTTTTTTTTTTCAAAATATGACAAATGTATATAACAAGCCAAAACTCAAACAAGTTTTTTGTAACACGACATAAATATTTAATTTAACTTTTTTCAACTATTCCTCTGATTAGTCGCAGCATTACAAAAAAATTCAACTGAAATATTGAAGAATTTTGTTATGCCCTTGATTTTTCGATCCTATATAATTTTCATGAATTAAATGCTCTGATAACTTGGTAATTCATGAAATTAAAACCACTTTTTTTTTAGTTTCATGATATCTAAGTGACAAAAACAATCTAATTTGTACTAATTCGATCTTGAACCAGTCTAGCACCCTACCATGAAGTGAATTTAGGTTTTGCTTTCTAGCCTCCTTGGCACGAAACGGCTTTGAAAAGGGACAACTTTCCACGTGTTTCCCAAAGTGTGACTCTCTCTGTGAGTGTGTGTGCAAGTCTGTATGTTTCCAAAAAAAAGCACTCACATTCATAGTCTAACCGGCATCGCCGGAATAAAATGTGAGCAAATATGTAGATTCAGCTAAATTGGATTGTGGGCCACAGCAGAAAGCTGTCCAAATAAATTCATTTAGCCAGGGTTGGACCAGCTCGTTGGCCGCCCCATGTGGAACAAGTTGGAAATTAAGCTTTGCTGGGGTGTGTTTGTGTTTCTCGCTGGACCAAGTCGAGTGTAGCAATTGCTGGTGAGATAACTTTTATTTTATTTTTCGGGTGCCGAATTTAAATTTATTCGTTCGAGTGAAATAGTTTCTTTCTTTTTTTGTGCAACTTAGTTATGGTCAGTTAGATTTGGGAAGCGGTTCTAAAATTGGGTGAAAGTTGCGGCATTTGTTCAATATGTGGAAGCAGAAAAAATAAATTTCCAGACTAAACCACAGTCACAACATGTGGCAATTACGTCCCACCCCACTCTCACCTTCTCCGAAAAAGCTCCCCGAAGTGAATATGAAAACATTTCTCGGAAAACAAACAAATACCCAATGGGACCCTCCTCACCCTGTGTGTCTAATTTAATTATCTTCTCCTCATTGATCTCTCTTTTTCCTCTTTTTTCCACCGTTGGCATCAGCCAAATAAGCCACCCCACCCTTTCCGGAATGGGATGCCTATCGAACCCCGAAGATCGGAGGAATTTCGAGCCCATAATGATAGCCACTGATAGGCCCCAAAATACAAGCCATTTCATCAGACAAGCTGTAGGAAAACATGAACACGAGTTCCGATGTGTGTGTGTGTGTGGGCTTTGTTATTGGGTCCTTTTACCCCTCACCCCTCACCTGAAGTTCATTGAACGTCAGCCCAAATTTAGGCAAAACGAAACACAAAAGGGATTTTCCTCCCCGAAGGCGAGTGCAACACGGGTAGATGTTAAGGGTCTACCCCACACACACACACACACGTGGATGGGCAGAAGGTCGGTGGTGTGAAACGAAGAGGATAGACTGTTTCACCTTTGGCGCAGAGGCATTTCGGCGAAGGAACTCCTGTGGATGCCCTTGGTGGGAATGGATCACTGCAAGGTGGGGAGGCAGTGTTGCGGGTTATTTTGTTTTGTTTTAACTTGAAATGTTTACCTCAATTTTGAAGTCATAATCAAGCTTCATGATCTTCGAAAATAAATTCTCGAAATTAACTTTCCAAAAGATCATAAGGGTGAACATCAACCAGAGCTATTGCACCAAGATTTTTGTTACAGATATTTTAGTATTTGTCAAAAAACAATTTGACTATTTTTACAATCAGATTGTTGCAGGATTGTGTCCGTAAGTTTGATGATTTTTGAATATGAAGACAACCATTTTCTTGGTTGCTGTGCACCCTCAATAACTCTTTTTTGTTTTTTTTTTTTTAATAAAAGATTTTATTCAAAAAACAAATTTAAAATGTTTCAGACCGAAGATCAAAAAGTGTCACGAATGATATTTTATCGAGATTTGGTAAAATGGTTGCAAAAACATTCTAATCTAAATCGTTGTTTTTTTTCTGTTTGGGCTTTGATCAAAAGATTTAATTAAGGGCAAGTGAATTTTTCGCGATTTCTCGGAAGCCGCGTAATCCGTCAAATTCACCATTGGGCATATGTAAAACAATTTTTTGTCAAATTGCTCCTCAGTGTATTTTTACTTTGAATTTTAAATTTAAATACCTCACAAGATTTTTAACTGGGTTTTCTGGAGCAGTTGTAGAAAAAATGTGTAGCAAATTTAAAACTCATGTTGGAAGATATTTTTCATTTCTTTTTTTGTGTAGTGTACAATATTGAATGTAAATTTCCAGTGAAAATAGATCAAATTTGGCAGCAGCAAGTTTGAGCAATTTTATTATTAAATCATAATACATAACCAATCTGAGCACTGAGCTTATAGGATTTTGGCTTTATTGGAGACATTGCACAGTGGTTCAGATCGCAAAATTAAGTGGAAAATGGATTTTCCGAAAAATTGTGAAGTTTTGGAGCTTTGGTGTCTTCAGCAGATGGAAAACGGCAACTTTTGGTTTGGTTCAAAATTAGAGTGGTTCACGATTAGGGTGATTTTGAAAGCTGTCCAAATAAATTTATTTAGTCAGGGTCTGGCCACGTGGACCAGCTCGTTGGCCGCCCCATGTGGAACAAGTTGGAAATTAAGCTTTGCTGGGGTGTGTTTGTGTTTCTCGCTGGACCAAACTAACTTTTCAGGAGTATTTTTGGATTGTTTTTCGTCTTCTAGAAAGTTGTCAGGCTGGCTAATTCTCGCAATCTACGCCTTCTACGACCAAATTTAGACAAAGCATCTGAGCAAACTATCGAAAATCAGTTTCAGTTCGACGAACATTTTTATTTTTTGATAGGTCAATTTGGACTTAAGGATCAAAGGCTACAACCATTTTAAGGTAAAAAAGATGCAAATATTAAACTCAATTATCTCAAAAAGGCGCAGGCCAAATATTAAGCGCCAGGCTGCATTCGAATGAGGAGATCTTGCACTGTAACCGCTGAAAAAATCTCAGAGTTATTTTTCTTTACAATACCCTCAGAATTGAGTCAAAGTGTGAAAAAACGATTTTTGCTCATATTTTAGGTTTATATGATAATTTTACATAGACACCCAAAATATGACCAAAAATAGATTTATTTTTGTAAGTACGTTGTGCATGTTGTTTTGTTATGTACATATATTTTCCTGTAATTTTAAAAGCAATGTGTATAGAAAAAAAAATCTCAAGATATTAGCAATATGGGTATAAAAAAATCAAAATAATTCCATGCGTCTGGATGATATTTTTTAATTGAAAATATTTAATTTTTAAACAAAACTACGGGTCAAAAAAAAGTTCTTACCATTATTTCTTTTAAAATGGTGTTCAAATGGTCAAAAACAAATTCGTACATTTCGATGACAATATTTTTTTTTTATAAAACTTGAAATTTTCACTAATCTTTCAAACTTTTGAGAAGAAATAATTCCTAATTCAAGTTTTTTTTTGTAAAATCAAATGATCAAATAAAGAATGATTTGAAAGATTTTTTTTAAATATTCAAAATTTCAGTTTGTTTACAATAAAAATAAATAGAACAATAAAGTATCAAATAACAGAACATTTTCGATTAAAATTATTTGTTTAAATACTTTAAATTTTACCACAACAACTTTTTTTTGAAAGATACTCTAAAATAAAATTTGAAACGATGTTTGTGAAAAATTTGACGATTCAAAAAAAATTATTACTTCTATTATATTGTTTGAAAAATTTCCAAACATTTGTTAACCATAATAAAAAAACATGTTTTGAGTATTTAAAAAAACATGGTGATTTGTAACAAAATAAAAAAAAAGTAAATTTTATCGAAGTGTATGAAAAAATTCCAAAATATTTCTAGATTTTTTAAAGGTCCTATAAACATATGAAACACAATAGCATATAAGACCTTTTAAAAAAACCCCTTAATATGATTATCACAAGGCAAATATTAGAAATGCAGAGCATTTTTGTTCGAAAATTCGTAGTTTTGTGAAAATTTTGTGTATTTTTTTTTTTAACATGTTTTGTTACTTTCCGAAACATATAAAATAACGCGATCACTTGAACTACTATTGTTAAAATCTGAAGTATTTTTTTTTTTTTTCAAAATACGTAGTTTCGTAAGAAAATTAATATTTGCAAAAAGGAGGAGTATTGGATACACCTATTGCAAAAAAAAATTAGTAAAGTACAAAAATTTGTGATTTTTTTTTAAAGTTATCAAAAATGCATTGCAAAATGCAATGAAATGCATGAAAAACTCCCGATCATTTGAAACAAAAATAGATGGAAATTTTCAAAACATTCAAAAAAGATGTTCGTACTTGATCATGACTTCAACAGGTACAAAAATCGCTATCTAAACCAAAAAATACTTTTTAAGTTGATATAATATGACATCGGTGCGCTTTATTTAAAATTATGTAAAATTTCAACTTCTTTTTTTTAGGTTATGAAAATGAAGTTAAAGATGTGTTTCAGTCCATACTCGATTATTTGAAGTATCGATTATCCGAAGGTTTGTAAAGGGCTTCGGATAATCGAATCACAAACAAAAAAAGGTTTTTTTTTCTTGCTTTAAACATCAAATTCGAGTTTTACGACCCCATTTTGGTCAAGTTTGAATAGTTGATTGCCTGTAATATTAAAAAAATGCATTTTTTTTCAAAATTTCATCATCGCGATTTCGGCAGCCATCTTGGATTTAAACATTTTAAATCACTTAATAGTAGTTTATGCAAAAAGAGGATTCATCCAACGAGGTTCACCGAGTTGGATAAATACGAAGAGTGCTGAAAAAATCAAGTTTTGCAACGAGTTCCATACAACATTTTCTGCAATTCCAAAAAACACACACTGAGTGAAATTTTATGTCAAATTTTCATGTAGTTTGTCAATAAATCGTTTAAATCAAAAAAATGTTGAAAAGTGTTACTTTTCGAAAAAAGTGCTGAAAAGTTCAACTTTTCAGCATTTATTTTGAAAAGTGTTGCTATTCGATTTTTGGTATAGAAAAGTAGGCTATTTCGTCGTTCAAGAATGACAGGAAAAGTAAGAAGTTTCACGACGGAATTGCAAAAGAGTAGTTTAAGGGTTCTCCCATCAATCAACAATCAAAAATAAGGCAAACAAAAAATCGTAATTCGATTATCAGAAGTTTTGATTATCTGAAGTGAGATTTTGCCAAGGCCTTCGGATAATCTAGTCTGGACTGTATTACCATAATTTTGATGTTTAACAAATTTTTTGATACCTATTAAAACAAGAAAAAATGCTTTTTGCGCTACTTTGAATTGATGTTATTAACAGATAAATTAAAAAGTGAGTTTTTATAGAAGAGTGCAACAATTTTTTGTTAAAACCTATATAAAAATTACTACAACTTTACCAAATACATCAAATCGATCAGAAAGAGAAAAGCTTCTATTGAAACTGATTTTTGAACTCTTCCAATGCTTTTTGTATAACCTTCCATAATACTTGTATAAAGTATTGTATTGACGAATTGATGATGAAATATTCACGGTAATAGAACATTTTTGACTTCATATTTCAGACTTTAAATCATTTTTGTATTGAATATTTTGCATAATTTTTATCCATGATACGTTTTTTGAAAATTTAGCTTTCAGTGATTAAAAGTGATATATTTAAGTGGGTTTATTATGAAAATACCTATCCTTCCCATGATTTAAAGACAATCAAGTAAAATTGAGAAAATTCATTATTTAATAGATTTTTTCATTAGTTTTTAAGTTTTAAGCAATACTTTGGAAGTCAATTCTGACAGTATGTTCATCTATTCCCAACATTTATTGAATCATCTAGTAGGTGATTTGAAATCAATATTTAAATATCAAAAGGGAAACTTCACATATAACTCTAGGAACAATTTCCGCATAGTAAACTCCACAACCAAACCCGTTCGGAAGCAATATCCTCATCCAAGACAAACAAAAATTTCTAGCCCTCGATATTGGCAACAACGTGGCTCTCCACCTTATCCACACACCACCGTTCGGGAGTGAGCCCTACCTGACCCCATCTCACCAAACCAAAACCGAGCTAGGCCAAGATACGATGCCTGATGCCGCCCAGCAGTACCCCAAAAAAGCACGAGAACAAGTTAATTTAGATTAAGGGGTATTTACTCTCTCGACTTCGTACGGTCCATCCGAAGCTGTTGACCGGATCTCTGGGTTTTGGGCAAACTTTTACCCTGCTGTTGTTTATCCCGACTTTTCCGTGCAAGCAAAAATAACAACAACACAAACTATTGCGCTTGAAAAGCAAAACCACTCCTGGTCGATGCTTATTAAGCATAAGCATAAGCATAGGTGCCCACCCGCAGTTGCTACTCCGTTATTGACCAGGACCTCCAGAAGTTACATCCACGAGCCGTGGAAGATAAGTGGGTGCTATCTTTCCTCGCTTCGCAACTTCTCAAAGGCCCCTATCATGCTGATCAATACCGGCGCCGGCCACGACCAGTGGTAGGGTCACGGGGAAGTGGATGGGAATGTTAGTCCGATACTTGAGTGATAGAGACCGCCCAATCGACTGCTTCTCCGACAAAGTATCACATGAGTTTTGAGGGGGTTAGTAGATGGGTATGAGGTCAGGATTCACGAGTGGCAGTGATGTGACCATGATCATTTTGTTTATCGGTTGAAATTTTAAATCTTAGGCAGCCGGCTGCGGAAAGATAAATAATTGATTATTTAAAAAGTTTGTTTTAATCGAACGCGTGCCAACCGAGCGGTAGTGCTATGGGCTGGACTTATCAGTATATTTTTACTGTTGGTACAATTAAGATAACGCGAGCAAATGTCAAAAATAGTAGATGAGTTAATACTAAAGCTGCCAGTTGGAATAAATTATTGCGATCAACGAATATAAACGAAAAGAAAACAGGACACCACGTAACCGATTGTAATGAAGTTAAAACAATAACTTAAACGAACTTAACCGGCGGCGTGCCTTCCTATCAACGATGATAAAAGAAGGACTTATAAATTTAAAATATAAAAAGACTCCAAAAAATACGTTGCATAGTAACCGCGAAGTCCCGCTACTCACAATCGAATCCGAAAGATAGCTATCTAGAATTTTAAATATAGTATTAATTCGACCGCGATCCTCCAGAAATTCTTCGTCGGCGTGCCTTCCGATCAACGGTGATGTAAGAAGGGCTTTATTCATTAAAATGATTTTATATCATAAGCCTTAAAACATATTCGTCGGCGTGCCTTCCGATCATCGATGATATAGAAAGGACTTAATCCAGCAATACGACTTGCTTGTCTCGAAAAAAAAAGAATTCGGATCGTTTCTATCGAAAACTATGTAAAGAGAACAAAAATAAAGTCATTGGCCAACGAACGCGCGAACAAAAAATAAAGAAAAAAGAAGAAGAAACAAACCACTCCTGGTCGATGCTTATTGAAGCGAAATTGATAGCAATATCGACACGAGAGGATTTGCGGGGATCGCTTCGGAAACATGTGGGGATGTGTAAATTGCTAAACTTCACGCAACCGGAATGGAATCTGGGCAATTTGTAAGCTTTTTTGAGGGGGAGGGGGGGGGGGATTGGAGAAAGTCAACGTTCGAATGGCTCAATTTGAGCATTATTAAAATAACATGTTCGAGTCAATGTAATAAGTGTAACGAAAGCATTTTGGAAATATTTGCACACTGAACTAGTGGAAATGCGTCGGAGCTGGGTTTTCTGTTGAATTATGGGGATTCAATTTCACAGTCAGTATCAAATATTAATAAGCTTGACCCCGTCCGAACTCGGATTATTGCAGCGAGAGCAAAAATTATTTCTCTTCAATTATAAACCAAATTAATATGAAACAGTAGCTTTCCACGTAATTATAACAATCATGGACACCAAAGCATGGTTATCTACATGGATGAATTTTGAGTAATGAGTCACGTTTGTTGTTGTAATTAAACGTAGATTATGGTGACGCGAGTTAATGATGTTTGTGTTTGAAACATCATTTTCGGTTTGCAAAAGCTTTAAATCTTCTTTAAATCGACATTCAAAATCGCTCCACAAAGCACCATCATCACCGATAATCCCATCATAATTGGAAACACCATCAAACTGAGCCACAACGTCATCTTCGGTGGCAACAATTTCCACTCAATTTTTTTCTTCTTCCATTTATTTTCCACACATTTTGTTGCAGTGGAGGAAAATTTCTCCCGGGAGCACAGCATCCGAAAAAAGGGGTGTATAAGGGTGAAAATGCCAGGATAACAAAGGGGGAGCATCAGCACAGACAGCGACAGCAGACAGCATCCAATATCGTGTCTTGCTCGACTTGATGTATCAAAGAGCTGCAATAGCATTCAGAGTTGCGCCAAACGAACTGATCCCCAATCAGCAGCATCCCGGAAAGTGTGATAGCAGGAGAGGAAGCTCTAGGGGAGACAGTTTTAAGGTTGGAATAGAAAATTGAATATTTTTAGAAAATTTCAGAAAAGCAATTCGGTTAATCGAATGACTAATTATGGTATGCTTTAAAAATTATCATGTTTCTATAACTTATGATTAAATTCAAAAAAATCTTCGAATTTTTAGCGTCTTTCTTAAATTTAAGTTTGGAGTGTGTTTGGGGAGCCCAACCAAATCATACCTTAATGAAAAGGAAACGTTTTTTACATCAACTAAGTAAATTTTGAGTTATGATTATTCACTTTATTCGACGCCAATATAAAATAATTACACTTTTTTGCAGTTTTCTCAGCACTCGCTGAACCGATTTTGACCAATTGCAATCGACTTGGTATAGGGTCCCATACATCGCTATTGAACTGTTTGAAACTCCGATAACTAGTTCAAAAGTTATGTATAAAAACGTGTTTTCACATATATCCAAATCTACATATAAACGATGTCCGGATCCATCATCCGACCCATCGTTGGTTAGGTAATTGAGAGACCTTTCCAACGAGTCCACAACATTGAAGAACTGGCATCCCTGTCTCGAGTTGCGACCACTTATAAGTGATATTTATATACATTTTTGAAGCCGGCTGAAATATGTGTCACTCATATTACCCATTGCTGGTAAAAAGTTGAAAGGCATCAACCACACAGGTGGATTAAGTTAGTTTTTTTTAATTTTGCCAGCAATTTTGTTAAATTACGTTTTTTATCATGCCCATGAAAATTTATTGATTACCGAAAATCAAGGTTGTTTACAATGAAAATATCGAGGATTGATAATGATAACAATCTTTATCGTTATTTCGATAATTCTATTATAAGTTTATAAAATCTTTCTAAAATCGACTAATTTTAAGCATATCTTGTTGAAATTTCAATGCTTTCACTAAGAATATATTTTTTGAAAATCTAGTTTCAAAGTAATATCTGCAGTCAAAATTATTCACAAAATACCGTATTTTTTCGAAAGTACTAAAATTTTCATAATTTGCCATATGGGTATTAATCGAAGTGAACATTTGTATGCTTTTTCACTTTATTTTACCTTTACCAAAATATAAATAAAAAATCACAAAATACCATATTTTCCGAAAATTCGGAAATTTCCAAAATTTGCTGTATGAGTATCAAACCAAGCAAAAATTATACAAAATTTCGCGTCGTTTAATTCTCATATTGCAAATTTTGAAGATTTGAGTATTTTCGAAAAAAATACTTTACTTTGTGAAAATGTTAGTATTTTACAAACAAAACAGGATTAAAGTTTAAAAGCATACACAATTTTGCATCGTTTGTACCCATATCGCAAATTTTGAAAATATGAGTATTTCAAAAAAAAGGGTTCATTGTGTTTTTTTGTAATTTCAAAAAACTAGAATAAAGTGAAAAAGCATACAAATTTCGCCTTGTTAGATATCCATATTGCATATTTTAAAATTTGAGTATTTTGAAAAAATACGGTAATTTATGAATTCTTCAATAAATTTAAAAAGTATACAAAATCTTAAATCGTTTAGTACCCATAATGCAAATTTTGGAAATTAGAGCATGACTGATAAAAAACGGTATTTTGTGGAAATTTTAGTACTTTTCAAAAATACTTTAATAAAATGAAAAATACATACGAAATTTGGCTTGGTTTGATACCCATGTTGCAAATTATGAAATTTTTTATTATTATCGAAAAATTACAGTATTTTGTAGACAGTTTTAAGTATATGTTTTTTTTTTCTTTGAAATTAAATAATTTTCAAAAAATATATTGTTAGTAAAAACACTAAAATTAAACATGATATGGTTGTATTAATCAATTCAAGAAAGATTTAAGAGATAAGTAATTGTCCATTATCACCGATAGAATTATCGAAATAACGATAACGATAGATTTTCGTTATCGTCCCGACGATAACGATAACCATTATCGTTATCGTCAGACGATAAGATTACCGACGATTATTTCATCGATTAACAACCTTGCCGAAAAAAGTTATTTCTTCAAATGGAGTGTTCGGATACCTTTCTAATTTTACTATTTAAAACATTTTTTTTTGTTTTTTTTTTATGTTTGTAAAAGTTTATTCCAAACTTATTTGTTACTTTTTGCGTTTCTCTTCGTTTCTTCGTTCGTGTCCGTCGTGGATGACGATGAACCTATATCGTCGTTTCCTTAAATTACAAAGCCACAATTTTCAATGATATTCTGAAATTACAGTTAAATCAAGCATTGTTTGTTTTTCATCTTAACATGCCATATTTGTATGGGAATTAGCAAAAAAAAAACAACTTTTTTGCTATTTTATCTTGCTTTTGGCAAAAGATAGCTGTAAAATTTTGCGACCAATATTTCGATTTTTTGAAAAAATCAGTATTGATTACACAGAAAAAAATCAATTCCCGTAATCGTGAATTAAGTTCACGAATGTGAGATCCACGAAGGAATTTATTCATGAGTATGGTGCATTTGCACCATAAACGTGAATATATTCCTTCGTGGTTCTCATAATCGTGAACTGACTTCACGGTTTCGAGAATTGACTTTTTTTTGTGTAGAGCGTCCAATTTCCCGTCCCGGGAAAAAAATTCCCGGGAATTCCCGGGATTTCCAGAAAAAAAAAAATTTCCCGTTTCCCGGGAAATTTGTTAATTTCCCGGGAATTCCCGAAATTGAAGTATACATTTTCTTAAATTTTTGGAATTATTATTTGAAAATGCTCTGAAAAAATAATAAATCGTCGCCATCGTGCTAACTTGTCGTACGTGCATTTTGGCCCAAATTAAGTTAAGAACGCCATTTTGTGCAGCTCACAATGCCTCACCTTTTGACCTTCACAGATCCCCAAAATTCGATTTCAATCCTGAGATGTTCAACAAAAACCGAAAAAACTCCGTGCATTTTTGTCACTTTACATATAAAAGTAGTTTCAATCTTGTCGTGCTATCTTGTCACTCCATGAAAATTGATGTAAGTGCGACAAAAGGCCAAAGGGATTTCAGGCCAGGAAAGTCAGGATGCGTTTGTCGCACGTACAAGCTAGACTACCGTAAACATTTGAAATTATAACTCGGGACTCCAGCAACCAACTTCAACCAAACTTTGGGATAATGCACAGAATGGTGAGCCAAACAAAACGTGTTTGTTATTGTTTACATTGCGTGCTCTCGTTTTTGAATATTCAAGGTCAAACATTAAAACGCGTTTTTCTCGGAACGTCAAAATGGCGGGTGCGACAAGATAGCACGACGACGTCGAAATGAACAAACTCAACATGATTTTGTTCAAAATGTATTGTTTGGTTTATATATAATTAATGAGATTATCAAAATTATGATATCAGAATTATTTCTGATAATATTAATTTTTGAAGCAACTGGGAATAGATCTTGCTTAATGAGTATGAAATTATAACAATTAGGTAAGCTTTTAAAAGATTGATGTTATTTCATCAAAACAATATTAACTCCTTACCTCCAAATTAAAATTGAGATTTTTTTACGTTTCTATTTACCATGATCAAATGAGATGAAAATCGAATTTGTGCAAAAAGTATTAATTTAATTGGTTAAATACCTAGTACTAAAGAAATTACAATTTGAAGTAAAAGAATTTTGGAGCACTGGTGCAAGTACAGGTGTTAACAGGGTTAAATGTGAAAAAATAGAAGACTTTTTGTGAAATGATGTTAATGTATCGCATAATTTAAATCATGTTGCATAACAATACAAAAAATTCATTGAAAAATTACTTCTATTGTTCGTTCTCAAAAAAATGCAAAAATATATTCAAAGCTTGCTTCAAATATTTGAAAACATTGAGTTGTTTTTAGTAAAACCAACACCAAAAAGCTACCATTTGTTCAGAAGCTGAAACCAGTATTGTTTCAATAAACTGGTCACAGAGGCAAGTTTGAAATTTCTCATAAAAAAATACCAAAATTCATTTTCTTGTAGTTGAATGATTTTTTAATGCAGTCAAGCTGTTAATAGATCTTCACACTTATTTTTACCATTTTTAACATTGTCCTTTACAATTTTGATGTATAATATCAATTATAACCAAGATCATAGCAATTTTCATAAAAAAATAAATTTCCCGGGAATTCCCGGGATTTCCCAGGAAATTGGCTGAAAATTTCCCGTTTCCCGGGAAATTTGTAACCCCGGGAAATTGGACGCGCTAGTATTGATTCAAAAAATCATAACTCGGTGAAAAATTTTTTGCTAGTGAAAGTGAATTTAAAAATGACCATTTTTTTTGCCGATTATCATTTGTTCAGTAGTCCTTATCCATACTTACAACTTTGCCAAATCGATCAAAAAATTCCAGCAACAGATTTTTGAATTTTGATATATCATTTTTGTAAGGACAGCTGCAAAATTTGTATGAAAAATTGTATGTACAAACTAATGATGCAAAATGGCTTCATTAGGCATACCGAAGGCACAAAAGGTTTTATTTGGGTTAAAAAACACAAAAATTAAAATTAAAAAAAAGACCGACTTCTTGCCGATTTCGTAGAGAACTGCTCACAGAATTAAAAACATTCCCATACAAAATTGAAAAGCTTTACGGAATGGTGGGTCTGCTAAGAGCGCTCCCAAATTTTAGGGGGTTGTTTAGAGCTTGATTGTGACCAGAAATTGACTGTTCTGCGTATCGAGCCCCTCCTAATACCTTTCAGATTACGATTTTCGTAAACAATTGCTGTATGACAATAAAACTTAAAAATCTTGATTTTTGATTAGATTTCATTTAAATGATTTGTATGAAATGTAGCAAACATGTTTGTAGAATTCAATAACCCCCAACCTCCCCTACTCGTGTACAACATATCCAAATCCAATCTACAATGCAGCACTGCCGTCCAAATGTGACGTTGCTACTGCCACCGCTCAGCTTATCCGTCCAAGGGATCTACTCTGTCCCAGAGCGGTTCCTCACGACGAGGTCAGCGAAGCATGATGCAAAACTGGCCCCGGCCATTATCATTATCATCGCCGCCATCATCGTTTGAATCAGTTTCAATAACGATTGAGTGAAATTGATATAATTTCATAAATATTAACAATGTGTGCAAGTCTCCGGACTTTCGGCATAATGCGGCCTTATGCTGATTTGGACGTAGCTGAACATGGCGGTGGCCACTTGGTTTTTGCACCGTGTTGGCGTCGACGATGGATTCGAGCTAAATATGTGCATAAATGATGCTCTGTTTGCACTGATATAGTCTGGCTGGCCCAGGGAGGGGATGAGGTGTTGGCGCGAAATTTGAATTCTGCGGCAATTGTGAGGAAATTGTGATTGAGAAGCAGGTTTGGAATTTGATTCAATCAATTCGATGATACTAAAAAATAGAGCCTCGATGCACCAAATTCCAAAAAAAAAATCTAAAAAAGTTCTTAATTTGTAGAGATGGGCTTATTTGAGCGAACCGTTCTTATGAACCGGCTCAAGCTAAAGAACGAATGAGCGACCGTTCAGAAAAAATGAGCGGCGGTTCATTTTGTGAACCGGTTCTTTTCAAAGAACCGTCAAATCAAAGAGCGAGTCGAAGAACGAACCGAACGAGAGCGAATGAGCGAGAGCGAATGAACGGAAAGAACGAACGGAGCGCTTGATTAGCGTCGCTCGCGCCGTCGTCGGCGTCGTCGAACGGCGTCGTTTTCGCTCACCCTTTCGTTATTTCGCTCTCGCTCATTCGCTCTCGTTCGGTTCGTTCTTCCACGTGCTGATGGTGACGGTGCTGTGGAGAAAAGAGGGGAAACTAGGTTTTCACCGGTCGCCTCATGTTCCAACATTATGGCGCACTTTATGCTTGTTGCTAGCCCGTGTCGGGGCGCCTGTGATTTTGAATCAGCTGACTGTCGCCCGATGTTGTATGATCTCATTATGAAAATATCGATACATTTCTCTCTCGAACATAGTTCGTATGCTAGTTTGCGGTTTTAATCCATGTATTGGACCGTTTATGATTTAAAATGTAATTTACCACAGCACATCACACAAACTTGGTACTCTTTTGTGGTAATTGTTCAATAGTTTTCTTAATGTATTTTTTTCTGATCTTCTTTTTTGACGCTTGTTTTGATCATTCATTTGCTGTCATTAATAAAAGTTGTTCTTATTAAACAAAAAACTGCATTTCAAGACTATTTTATCAAGTGCAGCAAAAGGCTACCTCAAATATGCTTGTAACTGAGCACCAACTTAAATCTATTGTTTCACAAAATAATGGAAAGATAATTACTAAAACGATAATTCAGCTTACTTTTCATAACTTTTAACGATTGAAAGCAATAATTTGGTTGAAAATATTCACTTTTGAAGAAAACTCAAGTTTGTTAAACAAACAAACTTTGTCTACCTCTCTATGAAAAAGGTTTTCGATATTTTGGATTTCAGAGTCAATATTTTCTCCTTTTCATATAAAACGTTTATATTTGAAATGCTTTCCAAAAGGATAAAGCAAATCGACGATTTTCTATGTTTTATAGACGATCTCCAATCTGTTCAGAATAAGTGCAATGAAAACATATATTTTTTTAATTATCAATCAACAAAAATCATACAAAAATCACTCATGGACACTCCATTGGTCGTTTGAAAAAAATCTAAATATCTTGAGCAGATGCTTCAGTTCATTCAGTCTACTTTCTGACTTTGAGCGAAATGAGCGGATGAGCCGTTCAAAAGAGCCGCTCATTTAAATGAGTGAACGAAAATGAGCGGCTCACAGAAATGAGCGGTTTTGCCCACCACAACTAATTTGCCAAACATGAGTTAATTTAGTGACGGCCGCAGCACTAATCCCAAATTAACCACAGTGCGGTCATCTTGCCTAAATGGCTCCCCCTGCTGCTTTCCGGACTTTATTGGCTTTTTTCAGCTAGCTTGTCGATAATTTGTTGGCACTTTGAGCATACACTATTTACGGGAAACACCCACCCACCTACCTCCCTCTGACATTTTTGTTGTCAACTTTGCGCAACTGAATTTTGGGGAGCGTTCTTTTATTACGTAACGCGAAAAATCGAACTTTTAGACCCCCTCCCCCCCCTCGTAACAAAATTTCCATACAAATTTTAAAAATTTTGTATGGAGCGTAACACGGCCTCCGACCCCCCCTCCCCCCCTACTGCGTTACGTAATAAAAGAACGTTCCCTTGGCAAAATTCTCACAAAGGGGTGGGTTAAACGTGATCATCATCATCGGCAGCGCGCGCGTTAATTGAGCAAAGTGATAAATTTATAAAACATACGGATAATGTTCCCCAAACACACTAACTTTCACACGTACACAAATGTGTGCAGCACACATACACACGCAGGCCATCCACGTGGACGCTGCGACAATGGCCGTTCGCGCCTTATATTATTGAAATTATATTAATGGAAAATAATTGGAAACAAGAGCCGCGACTTCTCTCCCTGCCCCCCTTCACTGTTATTTGCTCGAAACTTTCATCAGCACTGGGAAAATTGACCGCTGACCACATGAAGAACAGAGTGGTTGAAAAATATAAATAAATTTATACAAATATGATTGATTTAATTTTTTAAATTAGAAAAAAAATCTCAAAATTTAAAGTCTCTGTCCGCAAAAAAAAAAAATAACATCACAAACCTCTCAAAAATCTTCACCACAAAGCCCACCCTGCACGCCTCATTTGGGTAGAACACATTCCCGGGTTTAATCCCGAAACCAAGCCGTGTGGACTTCAACATCGACGTCCACTCAGCTCTAGCGTGGCCGGCCCAGTCCATGCGAGCGAAGGAGTAGTTTTTAATGAAATTTTAATTAGTTTCTCTCGTCAGCGTGAACGTGAACGAGAAATTTGTTTCGGTTGTTTTGGAGTAGGCTGTTTCGAGCAACGGCCGCAAATTAGCATTTTAGCTATTAATTATGGCCGGAAATTGAAGGGGAAATCGCAAAGTTTTATTTTTTACTAGTTTTTTTTTGTTGTTGGTGGCGTCAAATTTCGAAGAAGAGTAGTTTCCGATTTATGTGCGATAAAACACTTAAAACTAAATATTCAAGTTGAGCAAAACGGAAAGTCAGAGATTTCTGCATTTTCATGCAGAGTTTAGAAGAGTCGAAATTCGTTGATTCACCGCAGTGCTCAATTCGAATTAAATTATTTTTTTTATGTTTTAACTTGATTGATTTGCCCCCAGGATGTCAAGAATCATTTTTTTGCTAATAATAGAAGCATTTCTGCAATATCTTAACAACTGATGATCTAAATTTAAATGTTTATAAACAATATTTGAAAATATTAAGAAAAATTATGAATTTAGTTTTAACATTTCAAAGGAGCTTAATATTGAATTTTTGACCTTCTAGAAATGTTGTTGTTTATTTTATTAACATGACAATAACCTAGATCTTGAAATGAAAAATTCAGAAAATATCACAATTATTACGTTTTTTGATTGATAATTGATAAAAAGACCATGATATGTTAGGGTAAACCTTGGGTGAGACTTTAAATACTCATATTTTCCTGTATATATGCTTTTATTCACTGTATTACCTCAACCAGAGATCCAATCTTCTCAGTTTTATAGACGCAACTTTAAGAAATGTTTGAATCTTTCGAAAAAATATTTTCAAAGATGGTCAATTATGGGCATTATTTTGAAATATCGATTAAGTGCAAATTATTAGTAAAAATCAAACTTGAAGTGGTCATATTTTAAAGTCCGTGCACTTTACCAAAATGTCTTTGATTTCTTGGGAAAATTTTCTATTTTTTAAGACGCCTTTTTATCCCAAAAACTTTTTTTTATGTCTCGAAAGTTTCAGATTTTGTCCCCTTAAGCATACAAAAATTAAAAAAATAAAAAATATCAATCGTTGAAAGAACATTTTTTCCCGTGTTTCTATTGTTCCCAGAATTGTCCTCATCAATACCAACTTAAATCTTCAAAGTGTCAATGTTTTTGAACTTTTCGAAAAAAAAATCGGAAATAATTACTTATGGGCAATATTTTAAAACTCAGAGAACCTGCAAATTTTCTGTTAAAATTATGTAGCGATATTTCAAAATCGGTTCACTTTACCGATATTCTAATAAATTTTGGCTAATCTATTAAATTTGTTTTAATAAAAAGAACGCATTTTATCAAAAAATCATTCTGTATGGCTCTGAATGTCATAAATTTGTATCCCCTAATGAAAAAATAAAAAAAAAACTCATTTGAAAAAAAATCCTTGTATCTATTTTACCCTGAATAACCATCGTCACTACAACTTTGCCGAAAATTGATGTCTGGGTGTTGATCGGAAAATCCATTTATTCTAGACAGCTGCCCAAAGGATCAACCAAGTTTTGCGGCTTCTTAGGTCACAAAATTTCAATTGAATGAAAAATTAGAAATAAATTCAATTTCTGGAATTCAGGGAGAATTGCTGATAAGCCATTTTAATTTTGAAGAAGAAGGTACGATTTCGCAAATCGAATTTTCCTTGAAGTCATTCTCCATCGTAAATTTTGCCTTACAATTTGACAAAATTGTAGTTTTTTGGAAAACATCTAAAATTTGGACAAAATACCATGACAAATAATTCTACTGTTTTAAAATTATAGCTAAGTAGAGGCTCACATTTTCATATATTTCAGGTATTTTTGAGTTAAAGAAATAATTCTTGATAGAAAATCACGCCAGATTAAATATTTTTGATAAGTTAAGTTAATTTGGAATTATGAAAAGCGGACAATAAGTTTCTACGGTGCACCTAGCTAGATTGTTATTTTCAGCTTAAAACTTCAAATTTTAAAAGCTGAAGCTTTTGCAAATTTTTCTACTTTTTAAAATCGTTGAAATTATTTCAAAAATTATATATTTTGGTCAGTTGCTATGGAACGCGGGTTCGATTCCCGCCTTATACTCCTGGCCTTCTATCGGATGGGGAAGTAAAATGTCGGTCCATTTGCGTAAAAGAGGTTTCTGGTGACTCACCACACATAGCCTAGAAATGAGCAGAAACTTGCAACAGTGCCCACAAAAGACCCGGGGTCGTTAAAGTGGATTGCTTTTTTTATATTTTGGTCAACATTGTGGAAGAAAGTATCAAAATATGTATTTTTTTACGTTCTTTTCAAAAGTTAATCCTGAAATTTAGACATAATATTTAAGTTAAAAGATCAGAACATATCACAATAGTTTAAATTTTAAACATTGAAAATCAAATAGAATTTACCCGAGTTTTCAACAGTTGAAAATAAAAGACTAATTAGGTGAAACTAAGAAAAAACTTCATCGATTCGAATTAAGTGTGGGGTTGTACCTCGGAAACAAATTGCTCAAAATTCAAAATCCCATAAAAAAATTGTAGAAATATTTTTTTCAAGTGTTCTTTACTTTAAAAAAGGAAAATTGATACCATAAAACTTGAAAAAGTACATTTTATCAACAGAATTTGCCTCAAAATTATAATAATGTGTGTCCACAAATCATCCATTGCTGTATTATTTAAAGCAAATATAAGTAACTGTGCCAACATTGAATCAAATTGATAAAGGTTCAGGGGTAGCTATTAATCGTTTTCGTGTATATCGAAAACAAACTTTATTATATACGTGTTTTGAAAATTCAATTATTTATCATAAAAAGTGAATAATAAAAGGGGTAAAACTTATGATGCATCACGACTTCTATCGAAATTGAGAATGCATAGAAAAGTTTTTACGGGATTAAGACTATTTCTATTGTTTTCGGATGATTCAACTCCGGTTTCCATAAAAAAAAAGTTTTATATTACGTTTGATGGTTTTTGAAAATTTTGGGGTTGGGGAAAGTAACATCAACTAAAACATTTTCAACAAACTAACTCTCAATAATTCGTAGCATGACTGTCTTACATAAACAACATGGTTAGGGCTAGTGATTTTTCACGGTCAAACCGCTTCAAATAAACGCAAAAATGCATTTTTTAGAAAATTATGAATATAAAAAGTGTCTTAAATGCACAGAAAAAAAAAATGATGGTAATATTCATCAGGAAATGGTGACAGATTTTGTGGCTAAAAAAATGATGAATTTTTCCCCAGAAAATGATGAATTTTCAACAGTTTTTGATGAATATTCATCAGCTTCACATTTTCACACATTTTTTTGTAATATTACTCAAAAAAAGAGGTAATATTCAACATACCAAATTTTCACATTCCAAAACTTAACATTTTTTTCTGTGTGTTAGTAGTAGTTCTAGACACAAAATAAAACCCCTGACACAAATTAATTATTGGAAAAAAAAAAATGAATTTATATCGGGAAGTTTTGAAGAATTTTGTTTATTTCATTTCGTGATACAGTTATTTAAATTTGGTGAGATTTCTTAAAGTTAATTTGCTTTAATTCTTCCAAAACGAAGCACGTCCTAAACATCTACTTTATCAAAACTTGAATTTTTATGGTCATAGATGGTGTCATTCACTCTTGGGCAATGACTGTCAATGGTGGTTTTGAATTCAGGGTCCAGAAATAGTTAATTGAAATGAAAAACTAATCACGACATTAAAATGTTTCAACAAACATTGATTGACATTCTGAATCAAGATTTGAATGTTTTTTTTTTTTTGAAACAAACATGGATGCCAAATGACTGACCGGGAATGATACCTTTCAGAGCCTTAAAATAAGTGCAATGAAGTTTTTTAATTTGCCTTGCTAAATTTCAGCAATATGGAAATTTCATTATTTTAATGATGTTCAGGCTAAACATAATTAACAGCAGTTTTTTACATTTATTGATAGTTCCACTAAGAAATCAATACATTGCAAAATGGTAAGTAAATTTAAATTCAATATATATTGTTTACTATCCAATAAGATAGAAAAAAACATAATTTTATGAAAAAATATTTGAATGAAATTTATTTATCGTTACTTAATATCGATGATTAATTCATATCATTTACAAAAATTTAAATCCTCAATAACAATTATTTTTCTTTTCTTCCATTGTCCATAGATAAATGTTCTTTAAACATCTTTTTGGAATTTGTGGAATAATAAAATTACTAGATTTTTAAAAAAATAAACAACATGCAATTTGTTAAAAAAAGATCTAGATCTTCAACAAAAAACTTTTTTATATGTAAACTGCTTTTAAAATTCTTGTAGAAAATCTTGTAATGTTTTTGAATTTAAAAATAAAGGCGCGAATTTCACAGATTACGCGGCTTCCGTGAAATCTTGAAAAATCACTAGCCCTAAACATGATCTAATAAATCTTAAACAATTACACTGTTGAAAACTGAATCCCTTGCTGACCCAAAATAATTTCAATAAAAATAATTTAAACCACATGCAAGATTTGGGTAAATTAATTATAATTTGATGAAATATCGTAGGAAATTCAACCTAAAAAAATGTGTTCAGTGAAACTATTTTTTTTTTTTGTTAATTTAGTCAAGACTGCTTGAAAGAAAACCTATTTAAAACCAATTACTATTTACGATGGAAAAATAAAGAATTATTTTTCAAGTAAATCAGTTCAATTTCAAAATTAAGCGAGCCATAATAATTCATCCGATTAACAATTTATTTAACCTTTTTTTTGCAGGTGAGATCAAAGCCCGACCCATTTTAACCCCAGTAAGTAATTGTTTAGCAACCGATTTCACACCGATGTATTAAATTGATTTCAAACCCCCAGAAACAAAGCAAATGCAATTGAATTGCCGTGAAAAAAAAGAGCCCCCGAAAAAAAAAACTCGGATAACAATAATTCACGCATGAAAACCTGCGCGAGAACCCAATTTGGAGCCATCAGCAACGTTTTTGATCATTGAAAAAGTATAATAATAAAAGCAACTTAAATAATAGCATTCTCGTGCTAGAAATTCGTTTTCATCTCCACAAAACCAAACCACCGCGCTAGAGAGAAGGCAACGAAAATATGCAAATCCGCTCCCACAATGCATATTCCCAGTGTGCGAGTGTGTATGAGTAATTGTTTGTGTGATTCCTGCTGAATGGAGGGGGGTGGGGAGAGGGGCGGTCATCCTTCACCGTAAATTTTTGCGTTCGTAATCGAAATTTCATTCGGCTTGTCTACACTTGCAGGGAGAGAGAGAGAGAGAGAGAGAGAGAGAGAGAGAGGATTGCTCGCGCGCGCCCATGAAATAAATATTTATTAAATTAATTCTCGAAATTATTTATGTTATTATGCAAAAGCTTCTCTCTCATTTGTGTGTGTGTGTGTGTCCTCTCGGTTATCGGTGCGTGCCAGTATATGTGTGGAGGAGAGGGTTGGGGGATGGAATCCATTAGCGGTGCTAAGACCCTTTTTTGGGAAGGGGTGACAGCGGGACAGTCATTGTTTATTGGTGGTAGTGAGGCATGAGTTATGGAGTAAAACGCACAATGAAACTACGCTAGTGTGCGTGTTAGGTTAGTATGGGTGTATTAAGGGGGAAGGACATCCCATTTTGTTTGGAGGGAAGAGGAGACGCTTTACGCAATCGTAGTCCACCATAAATACCCACCTCCCCTAAAATATGACGGAGCGGAGCTTTGGCGGGCAAATAGCAAACGCGAGAAGATCCGCCTTCATAAAACATAATATTCATAATTTTTTTATGGGCTCACACGATAACGTGCTGCCAGCAGGCCAGAGCAAATAAAAGCACAACGCTCGCTCCCTCATTGCTCATTCGCGCGCGGATCGTGAAGGCGCTTTGAGGAAAATGTTTGAATGAAAAAGAGTTTAAAATGCATTTTACATCATCTTTTAATAATTCAAACTGGCTTAAACCAGTTACATATGACCAGTAATCAGAGAAGCTGGAAATGGATTTTAATTTTTTTTTATATATATTTGGCTCAAACTTTGTGGGGGCCTTCCCTGTCACCAAAGAAGCCATTTTGTGTCATTAGTTTGTCCATCTAATTGTCTATACAAATTTGGCAGCTGTTCATACAAAAATAATATATAAAAATAAAAAAAAACCGTATCCTTTGAAAGAATTTTTTGATCGATTTGGTGTCTTTGGCAATGTTGTTGGTATGGATGAGGGCTACACTGATTTTTTTTTGGTGATTTTGATTTTACTTTTTGTCACTAAAACTGGATTTGCAAAAAAAGAACATTATTATAATTTTTAATTTATTTTCTGATATGTTTTCAAGGACATCGAAGGCCAACTTTTCAGAAATTTCCGTGCAAAAAATCTTTGACCGAGTATGATTTTTTGAATCAATACTGATTTTTTCTATAAATCGAAATATTGGTCGCAACAATTTTTCAACTTCATTTTTTATGTAAAATCGAATTTGCAATCAAAAAGTTCTTCAGTTCTTCAGTTTTTTAATTATGATTTTTGTGAAAAAAATAAAATTCTGTACTAAAATTTAATAATTTCATTTTTTATGTAAAATTGATTTGCAATCGAAAAGTACTAAACAAATTGTTAATTTTGTCTTTTATTTCAATATTAATTTATATAACAACAAAAACCTAATCAATTTCATTGAAAATCTCTTAAAAACCCAAGAAACGAAACAAATAAAATCATACCAGACAATACGACACTTTCGATAAGTTACGACTGCAGTCTGAATAGATAAGAAATGTTACAGCAATATATACGGAAATCGATGTATTAACACTCCTCCGTCCAAGGCATCTCGTACTTACACGAACGACCAAGGCGGAAAAAAAGTTGGAACGCTAACTTCAACTCGCTGATTCTCAGCCAAAACTCAACCAATCTGGATGATTCCTTTTTCCAGAGATTTGTACGGATCTCCAGGTGAGCCTAGAACTTTGCAGATCTCGATTTGATCAATCCTCTAATTACTACGACTAAATTAGTCGGAGCAACTTTTTTTCCGCGTGTTTTTCCGAAAAGCGACTCAAGCGGGAACATTTTTGCTACGCTGCAAAAATACAATAACTTTGCTAAAATGTTAGCAAAACCCATAAAATTATACATCAAAATTTCCGTTATGATCTCAGGATTATGATGAGCTTCTCAAATTTACATTATTTTCTCAAAAAAAAAATCACAAAACTACGTAAAACAACAGAAAAAATAAAAATGCCTCATCTTATGACTAGAACTTTATGGCAAAATCATTGATCTCATTGATTTTTTTTATAAAAATGTTTCAAGTGATCTAAATTATATGTTTCAGATTCATTATGGGTGTGTTTCTTCCTAAATACTAAAATTTTTTACCAAAACTACGTAAAATACAGAAAATTTTATACATTCCTTTAGAACTTTATTTGCTTCATGGTAAAATCATTGATTTATTTATGAAAACGTTTCAAATGATCTAAATTATAAGTTCCCGAATCATTCTGAGTGTGTTTCTTACTGAATACTACAAAATTTTACCAAAACTACGTAAAATACAGAAAAGTTGATACTTTCCTTTAGAACTTTATTTGCTTCATGGTAAAATCATTGATTTATTTTATGAAAATGTTTCAAATGATATAAATTATAAGTTTCCGAATTATTCTGAGTGTGATTCTTACTGAATACTACAAAATTTTACCAAAACTACGTAAAATACAGAAAATTTGATACTTTCCTTTAGAACTTTATTTGCTTCATGGTTAAATCATTGATTTATTTTATGAAAACGTTTCAAATGATCTAAATTATAAGTTTCTGAATCATTCTGAGTGTGATTCTTCCTGAATACTACAAAATTTTACCAAAACTACGTAAAATACAGAAAATTTGATACTTTCCTTTAGACCTTTATTTGCTTCATAGTAAAATCATTGATTTATTTTATGAAAATGTTTCAAATGATCTAAATTATAAGTTTCCGAATCATTCTGAGTATGTTTCTTCCTGAATACTACAAAATTTTACCAAAACTACGTAAAATACAGAAAATTTGATACTTTCCTTTAGAACTTTATTTTCTTCATGGTAAAATCATTGATTTATTTTATGAAAATGTTTCAAATGATCTAAATTATAAGTTTCTGAATTATTTTGAGTGTGATTTTTACTGAATACTACAAAATTTTACCAAAACTACGTAAAATACAGAAAAGTTGATACTTTCCTTTAGAACTTTATTTGCTTCATGGTAAAATCATTGATTTATTTTATGAAAATGTTTCACATGATCTAAATTATAAGTTTCTGAATTATTCTGAGTGTGATTCTTACTGAATACTACAAAATTTTACCAAAACTACGCAAAATACAGACAATTTTATGCTTTCCTTTAGAACTTTATTCGCTTCATGGAAAAATCTTTGATTTATTTAACGAAATTTTATAAATGATCTTAATTATAAGTTTCCGAATCATTCTGAGTGTGTTTCTTCCTGAATACTACAAAATTTTACCAAAACTACCTAAAATACAGAAAATTTGATACTTTCCTTTAGAACTTTATTTGCTTCATGGTTAAATCATTGATTTATTTTATGAAAACGTTTCAAATGATCTAAATTATAAGTTTCTGAATTATTCTGAGTGTGATTCTTCCTGCATACTACAAAATTTTACCAAAACTACGTAAAATACAGAAAATTTGATACTTTCCTTTAGACCTTTATTTGCTTCATGGTAAAATCATTGATTTATTTTATGAAAATGTTTCAAATGATCTAAATTGTAAGTTTCCGAATCATTCTGAGTGTGTTTCTTCCTGAATACTACAAAATTTTACCAAAACTACGTAAAATACAGAAATTTTTATACTTTCCTTTAGAACTTTATTTTCTTCATGGTAATATCATTGATTTATTTTATGAAAATGTTTCAAATGATCTAAATTATAAGTTTCTGAATTATTTTGAGTGTGATTTTTACTGAATACTACAAAATTTTACCAAAACTACGTAAAATACAGAAAATTTGATACTTTCCTTTAGAACTTTATTTGCTTCATGGTAAAATCATTGATTTATTTTATGAAAATGTTTCAAATGATCTAAATTATAAGTTTCTGAATTATTTTGAGTGTGATTTTTACTGAATACTACAAAATTTTACCAAAACTACGTAAAATACAGAAAAGTTGATACTTTCCTTTAGAACTTTATTTGCTTCATGGTAAAATCATTGATTTATTTTATGAAAATGTTTCAAATGATCTAAATTATAAGTTTCCGAATCATTCTGAGTGTGTTTCTTCCTGAATACTACAAAATTTTACCAAAACTACGTAAAATAAAGAAAATTTGATACTTTCCTTTAGAACTTTATTTTCTTCATGGTAATATCATTGATTTATTTTATGAAAATGTTTCAAATGATCTAAATTATAAGTTTCTGAATTATTTTGAGTGTGATTTTTACTGAATACTACAAAATTTTACCAAAACTACGTAAAATACAGAAAATTTGATACTTTCCTTTAGAACTTTATTTGCTTCATGGTAAAATTATTGATTTATTTTATGAAAATGTTTCAAATGATCTAAATTATAAGTTTCCGAATCATTCTGAGTGTGTTTCTTCCTGAATACTACAAAATTTTACCAAAACTACGTAAAATACAGAAAATTTGATACTTTCCTTTAGAACTTTATTTGCTTCATGGCAAAATCAAATTTTCTGTATTTTACGTAGTTTTGGTAAAATTTTGTAGTATTCAGTAAAAATCACACTCAAAATAATTCAGAAACTTATAATTTAGATCATTTGAAACATTTTCATAAAATAAATCAATGATTTTACCATGAAGAAAATAAAGTTCTAAAGGAAAGTATCAAATTTTCTGTATTTTACGTAGTTTTGGTCAGGAAATTTTCGATCAATCAATGATTTTACCATGAAGAAAATAAAGTTCTAAAGAAAGTATCAAATTTTCTGTATTTTACGTAGTTTTGGTAAAATTTTGTAGTATTCAGGAAGAAACATACTCAGAATGATTCGGAAACTTATAATTTAGATCATTTGAAACATTTTCATAAAATAAATCAATGATTTTACTATGAAGCAAATAAAGGTCTAAAGGAAAGTATCAAATTTTCTGTATTTTACGTAGTTTTGGTAAAATTTACGTAGTTTTGGTAAAATTTGTAGTATTCAGGAAGAATCACACTCAAAATAATTCAGAAACTTATAATTTATATCATTTGAAACATTTTCATAAAATAAATCAATGATTTTACCATGAAGAAAATAAAGTTCTAAAGGAAAGTATCAAATTTTCTTTATTTTACGTAGTTTTGGTAAAATTTTGTAGTATTCAGGAAGAAACACACTCAGAATGATTCGGAAACTTATAATTTAGATCATTTGAAACATTTTCATAAAATAAATCAATGATTTTACCATGAAGCAAATAAAGTTCTAAAGGAAAGTATCAAATTTTCTGTATTTTACGTAGTTTTGGTAAAATTTTGTAGTATTCAGTAAAAATCACACTCAAAATAATTCAGAAACTTATAATTTAGATCATTTGAAACATTTTCATAAAATAAATCAATGATATTACCATGAAGAAAATAAAGTTCTAAAGGAAAGTATAAAATTTCTGTATTTTACGTAGTTTTGGTAAAATTTTGTAGTATTCAGGAAGAAACACACTCAGAATGAGGAAACTTACAATTTAGATCATTTGAAACATTTTCATAAAATAAATCAATGATTTTACCATGAAGCAAATAAAGGTCTAAAGGAAAGTATCAAATTTTCTGTATTTTACGTAGTTTTGGTAAAATTTTGTAGTATGCAGGAAGAATCACACTCAGAATAATTCAGAAACTTATAATTTAGATCATTTGAAACGTTTTCATAAAATAAATCAATGATTTAACCATGAAGCAAATAAAGTTCTAAAGGAAAGTATCAAATTTTCTGTATTTTAGGTAGTTTTGGTAAAATTTTGTAGTATTCAGGAAGAAACACACTCAGAATGATTCGGAAACTTATAATTAAGATCATTTATAAAATTTCGTTAAATAAATCAAAGATTTTTCCATGAAGCGAATAAAGTTCTAAAGGAAAGCATAAAATTGTCTGTATTTTGCGTAGTTTTGGTAAAATTTTGTAGTATTCAGTAAGAATCACACTCAGAATAATTCAGAAACTTATAATTTAGATCATGTGAAACATTTTCATAAAATAAATCAATGATTTTACCATGAAGCAAATAAAGTTCTAAAGGAAAGTATCAACTTTTCTGTATTTTACGTAGTTTTGGTAAAATTTTGTAGTATTCAGTAAAAATCACACTCAAAATAATTCAGAAACTTATAATTTAGATCATTTGAAACATTTTCATAAAATAAATCAATGATTTTACCATGAAGAAAATAAAGTTCTAAAGGAAAGTATCAAATTTTCTGTATTTTACGTAGTTTTGGTAAAATTTTGTAGTATTCAGGAAGAAACATACTCAGAATGATTCGGAAACTTATAATTTAGATCATTTGAAACATTTTCATAAAATAAATCAATGATTTTACTATGAAGCAAATAAAGGTCTAAAGGAAAGTATCAAATTTTCTGTATTTTACGTAGTTTTGGTAAAATTTTGTAGTATTCAGGAAGAATCACACTCAGAATGATTCAGAAACTTATAATTTAGATCATTTGAAACGTTTTCATAAAATAAATCAATGATTTAACCATGAAGCAAATAAAGTTCTAAAGGAAAGTATCAAATTTTCTGTATTTTACGTAGTTTTGGTAAAATTTTGTAGTATTCAGTAAGAATCACACTCAGAATAATTCGGAAACTTATAATTTATATCATTTGAAACATTTTCATAAAATAAATCAATGATTTTACCATGAAGCAAATAAAGTTCTAAAGGAAAGTATCAACTTTTCTGTATTTTACGTAGTTTTGGTAAAATTTTGTAGTATTCAGTAAGAAACACACTCAGAATGATTCGGGAACTTATAATTTAGATCATTTGAAACGTTTTCATAAATAAATCAATGATTTTACCATGAAGCAAATAAAGTTCTAAAGGAATGTATAAAATTTTCTGTATTTTACGTAGTTTTGGTAAAAAATTTTAGTATTTAGGAAGAAACACACCCATAATGAATCTGAAACATATAATTTAGATCACTTGAAACATTTTTATAAAAAAAATCAATGAGATCAATGATTTTGCCATAAAGTTCTAGTCATAAGATGAGGCATTTTTATTTTTTCTGTTGTTTTACGTAGTTTTGTGATTTTTTTTGAGAAAATAATGTAAATTTGAGAAGCTCATCATAATCCTGAGATCATAACGGAAATTTTGATGTATAATTTTATGGGTTTTGCTAACATTTTAGCAAAGTTATTGTATTTTTGCAGCGTAGCAAAAATGTTCCCGCTTGAGTCGCTTTTCGGAAAAACACGCGGAAAAAAAGTTGCTCCGACTAATTTAGTCGTAGTAATTAGAGGATTGATCAAATCGAGATCTGCAAAGTTCTAGGCTCACCTGGAGATCCGTACAAATCTCTGGAAAAAGGAATCATCCAGATTGGTTGAGTTTTGGCTGAGAATCAGCGAGTTGAAGTTAGCGTTCCAACTTTTTTTCCGCCTTGGACGGAGGAGTGTTAATTGATTAATTGTGTTCCTGTTGTAACCGAAATCAATCAATCGGAACATTATGCAAAAAAATAGCTTCAAAAGCTGTCCTAATTCGTTTCTTTTGTCCTTATTTGATCCAGATCCGGCATTTTGATTAAAAATTATATTTATTTATTCTTTTTTTTCAAGTTTAAGGCCATTAATATACGTAAATACAATTCTTTTTTTGTAAACAAATGGAATTTTATTGAAAATATTTTAGACGCAAAGCATTTTGCGGATCTGTAAACTAAATTTTTCCTAGTAAGCCAAAGTAATGCTGATATCTGCCGAATAAAAATTGTAATTCATTAAAATTCTTATCGATTACTAACTATTTAACTGTTTATCTATTTCCACAACCAAATCTAAATTTTTAGACCAAAATTTGATTTGTTTTTAAATTTCGGGAATTCCTGGGAAAAATATATAAAAAAAACAGGATTCAGGAGTTCCCGGTTTTGGAAAAATCCCGGGAATTCCCAAGCTTGATTAACGCACTAGAAAATTTTCTACAATTTCGTCTAGGAAAAATTTAAGATTGGGCCTTTTTATTTTTTAAAACAAATTTGTTAAGTACTTTTTGATTGCAAATTCGATTTAACATAAAAAATTAGGTAAAAAATTTTAAGTTGTATAATTTTCAAGCAGTAATTTGGTGTCCCTATTCAGATTAAAGTTTCGCTTCACCCCAGATAAATGTATAAAACAATACGAAAAATTCTTAATAATATGGTTTTAAATTGACGATGTAAGATATCACGAATGTTTAAAAATTTTGAATTTTCATTGAATTTTTTGTGTCTATTGTTAAGAACTCATTGCATAACGTTTACTGATACATTTTTATTCAAATAAAGGCTTTTCAATCTTTTTTCAAAATGATGGTTGAGGACCATAGATTTGAAAAAGATGTGAAACTTAAGGAATGTAAAATTTCAAACATCTCTTGGTATTATTTTTTTAATTAAAAAAAAGGGATTGGTTTTTTTAAAGCAAACAATGTCACTTGGCTATGGTATATTAAGACATATTACAGTTAAACCTCGCATATGCACCTCATATGGGGGTTTCTTATGCGAAGCACGCATATGCGAGGTACAGGGCTTATGGGATTTTGGCTATATGGGAGACATGGGCTATATTTTTATAAAAAATCATCTAAACTATACAAATTTATAGTGTTTTGGAATCGTTATGAAGTAAGCATTATAGCTACACCAAATTTACATGGTTTACGATGTTCTAGGTCATCCAAAACTTCGTCAAGTTAAGGCCCATGTGTTCAACGCCGTACAAGTATGAGGTAGGCGATTTGACTGTGGTTTTTGACCACAGATCATATCCGGATAGCCTCAGGGAGGTTCAGGGACTAGTCTACCGGTATGTGGAAATGTTCTGGGTCTTCTGTGGAGTCCGGAGCTACGCCTGAAGGGTCTACCGCCGTAACAAGGCAGAGGTTGATGGTTTTGACCTTAGATCATATCCAGATAGACTCAGGGAGGTTCAGGGACTAGTCTACCGATATGTGGTGATGTTCTGGGTATTCTGTAGAGTCCCGGGAGGTACGACCGATAGGTCTACCGCCGTAACACGGCAGAGGTCGGTGGTTTTTGACCTCAGATCATATCCAGATAGCCTCAGGGAGGTTCAGGGACTAGTCTACCGATATGTGGAAATGTTCTGGGTCTTCTGTAGGGTCCCGGGAGCTACGTCCGATGGGTCTACCGACGTAACATGATAGAGGTCAGAAGTTTTTGACCTCAGATCATATTCAGATAGCCTCAGGGAGGTTAAGGGACTAGTCTACCGATTTGTGGTAATGTGCTGGGTCTTCTATAGAGTCCCGGGAGCTACGGTCAATGGGCCTACCGCTGCAACAAGGCAGAAGTCGGTGGATTTTGACCCCAGATCATATCCGGATAGCCTGAGGATCTGAGTTCATAAACTTCCGACCTCTATCTTGTTGCGGTGGTAGAGTCATTGGCCGTTACTCCTGGGACTCTTCAGAAGACCCAAAAAATGACCACACATCGGTAGACTAGTCCCTGAACCACCCTGAGGCTATCTGAATATGATCTGAGGTCAAAAACTTCTGACCTCTATCTTGTTACGGTGGTAGAGCCATCGGCCGTGACTCCTGGGACTCTACAGAAGACCCAGAACATCACCACATATCAGTAGACTAGTCCCTGAACCTCCCTGAGTCTATCTGGATATGATCTAAGGTCAAAAACCATCGACTTCTGCCTTGTTACGGCGGTAGACCCTTCAGGCGTAGCTCCCGGGACTCCACAGAAGACCCAGAACATTTCCACATATCGGTAGACTAGTCCCTGAACCTCCCTGAGGCTATCTGGATATGATCTGAGGTCAAAACCACCGACCTCTGTCGTGTTACGGCGGTAGACCCATCGGTCGTACCTCCCGGGACTCTACAGAAGACCCAGAACATTTCCACATATCGGTAGACTAGTCCCTGAACCTCCCTGAGTCTATCTGGATATGATCTAAGGTCAAAAACCATCGACCTCTGCCTTGTTACGGCGGTAGACCCTTCAGGCGTAGCTCCCGGGACTCCACAGAAGACCCAGAACATTTCCACATATCGGTAGACTAGTCCCTGAACCTCCCTGAGGCTATCTGGATATGATCTGAGGTCAGAAAACCACCGACCTCTGCCGTGTTATGGCGGTAGACCCATCGGTCGTACCTCCCGGGACTCTACAGAAGACCCAGAACATTTCCACATATCGGTAGACTAGTCCCTGAACCTCCCTGAGTCTATCTGGATATGATCTAAGGTCAAAAACCATCGACCTCTGCCTTGTTACGGCGGTAGACCCTTCAGGCGTAGCTCCCGGGACTCCACAGAAGACCCAGAACATTTCCACATATCGGTAGACTAGTCCCTGAACCTCCCTGAGGCTATCTGGATATGATCTGAGGTCAAAAACCACCGACCTCTGCCGTGTTACGGCGGTAGACCTATCGGTCGTACCTCCCGGGACTCTACAGAAGACCCAGAACATCACCACATATCGGTAGACTAGTCCCTGAACCTCCCTGAGTCTATCTGGATATGATCTAAGGTCAAAAACCATCAACCTCTGCCTTGTTACGGCGGTAGACCCTTCAGGCGTAGCTCCCGGGACTCCACAGAAGACCCAGAACATTTCCACATACCGGTAGACTAGTCCCTGAACCTCCCTGAGGCTATCCGGATATGATCTGTGGTCAAAAACCACAGTCAAATCGCCTACCTTATACTTGTACGGCGTTGAACACATGGGCCTTAACTTGACGAAGTTTTGGATGACCTAGAACATCGTAAACCATGTAAATTTGGTGTAGCTGTATACCTGATTTCATAACGATTCCAAAACACTATAAATTTGTATAGTTTAGATGATTTTTTATAAAAATATAGCCCATGTCTCCCATATAGCCAAAATCCCATAAGCCCTGTACCTCGCATATGCAACTCTTGCGACAAAACCGAATCAGGTGGAATGACTCGTATATGCAAAGTTGCATATGCGAGGCGCTCTTATACGAGGTTTAACTGTATCATGTTACGAAGGAGTTATGATTTTTTTGTAATCAAAGAGTCTTTCTTTTTTCCCAGTTATAGATAATTTATGTTTTTTTTTATGAAATTTTTAAGGTGATTTTGTTTAACTTTTTTTACAGATTCGATATCAAATGATTCACAAAATTTACCGTTGTTTTGTTTTTCAGTCCATCTAGAAAAATATTTAACATTTTTTTTAAATCAGGGCTATTAAAATAAGCTACATGGGTAACTCTCCGCCAACTCACACAGCAGTTGCCCCGGCCCCTCTTCGATTTGCGTGAAACTTTGTCCTAAGGGGTAACTTTTGTCCCTGATTATGAATCCGAGGTCCGTTTTTTGATATCTCGTGACGGAGGGGCGATACGACCCCTTCCATTTTTGAACATGTGAAAAAAGAGTTGTTTTTCAATAATTTGCAGCCTGAAACGGTGATGAGATAGAAATTTGGTATCAAAGGGACTTTAATGTAAAATTAGACGCCCGATTTGATGGCATACTCAGAATTCCGATAAAACGTATTTTTCATCGAAAAAAACACTAAAAATGTTTTAAAAATTCTCCCATTTTCCGTTACTCGACTGTAAAAAAATTTGGAACATGGCATTTTATGGGAAATTTAATGTACTTTTCGAATCTTCATAGACTCAGAAGGGTCATTTTTTCATTTACAACAAAAATTTTCATTTTAAAATTTCATGTTTTTTCTAACTTTGCAGGGTTATTTTTTAGAGTGAAACAATGTTCTACAAAGTTGTAGAGCAGACAATTACAAAAATTTTGATATGTAGACATAAGGGGTTTGCTTATAAACATGACGAGTTATCGCGATTTTACGAAAAAAAGTTTAAAAAAAGTTACTTTTTGCGTTTCTCTTTGTTTCGTCGTCCGTGTCTGACGCGGGTGGCGATGAACGGCCATGATCGACGACGACCAATTTTTTCCAAACTTTTTTTTCGTAAAATCGCGATAACTCGTGATGTTAATAAGCAAACCCCTTATGTCTATATATCAAAATTTTTTAAATTGTCTGTTCCACAACTTTGTTGAACATTTTTATACTCTAAAAAATAACCCTGCCAAGTTAGAAAAAACACGAAATTTTATAATGAAAAATTTTTTTCTAAATGAAAAATGACCCTTCTGGGTCAATGCTGATTCGAAAAGAACATTAAATTTCCCATAAAATGACATGTTCCAAAATTTTTACAGTCGAGAAACGGAAAATGGGAGAATTTTTAAAACTTTTTAAGTGTTTTTTCGATGAAAAATACGTTTTTTCGGAATTCTTAGTACGCCATCAAATCGAGCGTCTAATTTTCCATAAAAGTCCCTTTGACACCAAATTTCTATCTCATCACCGTTTCAGGCTGCAAATTATTGAAAAACACCTCTTTTTTCGCATGTTCAAAAATGGAAGGGGTCGTACCGCCCCTCCGTCACGAGATATCAAAAAACGGACCTCGGATTCGTGATCAGGGACAAAAGTTACCTCTTAGGACAAAGTTTCACGCAAATCGAAGAGGGGTCGGGGCAACTTTTCCAGATTTCGTTTGAGTTGGTAGAGAATTACCCACATATATGTTTAAATTTGACAATAGATTTTCAAAAATGCAGGGGTTGCAATATCAAATTCCGTGGAAAATCTAAATATTGAAAAAAAGAAAATACAAATAGTTAGACAAAAGATGGCATGTACTTATTTTATAATTTCAAGCTTAAAAGCTGACAACAAGATTTTGGTATTTTTTGGGATAATTGTTTTTAAAAGTTCTGATTTTATATTTTTTTATGTTGACTGTATAAATCTGTACCGTAACCCGGGGTGACATTGAAAGGATTTCAATTTATTATTGGAGTGTTTTTCAACTGTCAAGATTTTTCTCAAGATTATTATTTTTTAAGCATGTACTGGGGTAGGAGGTTCGATTTTTTTTTTTCAAGTGCTTTGAAAAATAGTTGCGTTGAAAATTCATATTTTTAATGTCGGGCTGACTGTGATAGTCATAGATTCTCTGCCAAAATTATATTTAAGGCGATCACATTTTATTCCTACGTCAAATTTACCATCACTTAAGTTATAAATATAGTTTTAAGAAAAAGTAATGTTTATGTTAAGGTAAATTTAACAAATCACGCAACATTTTAGTCAATATATTTAATAGTCGAAAATGCATTCCGTTTTCCGATTCGAAATCATGTTCATTGAAAAAATCACTTTGAGAATAGTTAAATAATGCTTTTCATCAACATTTTCTTAATTATATTTAACTAACTATTTTAACAAACCAAATAAAAACACATAAGCAGTTCAAAAAGGCAAATATCCCTAATGTTTTAAAATTTATTTTTTATTTAATTTCTTTCAATGTGCAACTTGAGACAATCGTAAAATACGCGTTATGATCATCGTATCAAATTAAATTACATCTAAAGTCACATTCCATTCGAGCGTTCTTTTTCCAATATCATTTTAAGAGGACGGGTGGAAACCAGTAGTGCCTAGTGTCGGAGGCAGTATCAAATGGCTGAACCACATTCTGAAATGAAGCCCGCCAACCGCACTATTCCGTGTTCCACTATGCTGTTATATTAAGGAAAAGTGGGTGGAAATTGGGGTGCGGAGGTGGGAGGCATCATTATTCCTTCATTTCGCCCGGGTTTCAACGCTAGCTCGTCGCTCGACAAATAATATTTATAGGATACCGGAGAGCCTTTTGCGAGCTCTCTTCTACCGGGCCTGGGCCCCAGAATCCTCGCCGCCCGAGAACCTGCTGCAGGACGGTGGATGGTCGATTTCTGGGTTATAAAATATACAACACTTTTCAGAACTCTGCTGCAGGACTTTTGCGGGGGGAATTATGTCGAACCTGGTTTGGTTTCGGATGCACCATGGCTCATATTTTGGGGGAGTGCAGAGTGGGCAGAGCAGATAGAACGTAGGAGGAACGCACTTTTCACTACTTGAACAGGGCTTAAGGGTGGATTTTCATGGATTTTTCGATGACCGACATCGAAAACGGCTTTCGATGCTCGTGGTCATATTTTGCCGAAAACTCATTTTTATCAATCAGGTTAAATCGCAAAATGGTTTGGATTGATATTTTATGGTAGTATAAGCACAAACAAACACATACCCATCACCGGAAAGTTGCGAAAATGCGATTTTCCGACTTTTCATTTTCGATGCACGAGCATCTTTAGACGACTGACATCGAAAGCATACTCACGACCATGCTTTGCTAAAATGTCCGTGCATTGAAACTCGATGCTCGTTCAGTGCCTTTTTGCTACCTCAGCGGCACCCTAGACACAAACCTAAATAACGCTTTGAAACGCTTGGTACGGGATGGGAATGAAACTTGACGAAACAAATCTATCTGTCAAACCAGACCTTGTCAACAATCAAAACAGCTGATTTTGCATGGTGAAATGGTGGACATTGTTTTGCAGGAGGAATCCGTCCACCGGTGGTTGGATTTCGGAGCATTGTTTTACCGGAGGAATCCGTCCACCGGTGGTCGGATTTCAGGGCATTGTTTTGCAGGAGGAATCCGTTCACCGGTGGACGGATTGCCTGGCCAAGTTGACAAGAGGAACTAGTCCACCGGTGGTTGGATTTCGGTGCATTGTTTTGCAGGAGGAATCCGTCCACCGGTGGACGAATTTCAGGGCATTGTTTTGCAGGAGGAATCCGTCCACCGGTGGACGGATTGCCTGGCCAAGTTGACAAGAGGAACTAGTCCACCGGTGGTTGGATTTCGGGGCATTGTTTTGCAGGAGGAATCCGTCCACCGGTGAACGGATCGCCTGGCCAAGTTGACAAGAGGAACTAGTCCACCGGTGGTTGGATTTCAGGGCATTGTTTTGCAGGAGGAATCCGTTCACCGGTGGACGGATTGCCTGGCCAAGTTGACAAGAGGAACTAGTCCACCGGTGGTTGGATTTCGGGGCATTGTTTTGCAGGAGGAATCCGTCCACCGGTGGTTGGATTTCGGAGCATTGTTTTACCGGAGGAATCCGTCCACCGGTGGTCGGATTTCAGGGCATTGTTTTGCAGGAGGAATCCGTTCACCGGTGGCCGGATCGCCTGGCCAAGTTGACAAGAGGAACTTGTCCACCGGTTGGATTTCGGTGCATTGTTTTGCAGGAGGAATCCGTCCACCGGTGGACGAATTTCAGGGCATTGTTTTGCAGGAGGAATCCGTCCACCGGTGGACGGATTGATTGCCTGGCCAAGTTGACAAGATGAACTAGTCCACCGGTGGTTGGATTTCGGGGCATTGTTTTGCAGGAGGAATCCGTCCACCGGTGGCCGGATTTCTGGGCATTGTTTTGCAGGAGGATGCCGTGCACCGTGCCGTGCCGTGGACGGATTGCTTGCCTAAATTTTACTTAAATTTCTTAAATTCCAAAATTTCTAAAAAAAAAATTAAAATTTTCTTAAACTTATAAATTTACAAGGTTTTTTAAAATTTCAAAGTTTTCTAAAATTTCAAAGTTTTCTAAAATTTCAAAGTTTTCTAAAATTTGAAAGTTTTCTAAAAATTTTATAATTTCTAAAATATAAAAAATATATAATATGTCTTTACTTTCATTAATTTCTTCAATTCCTTTAATTTCTTAATATTTATAATTACCTAAATATCTTAAATTTCTTAAATTTTTAAAATTTGTTAAAAAAAATTAAACTTCTTTAATATTTTAAATTTCTAAAATTTCTAAAATTTCTAAAATTTCTTAAATTTCTAAAATTTCTAAAATTTCTAAAATTTCTAAAATTTCTAAAATTTCTGAAATTTCTAAAATTTCTAAAATTTCTAAAATTTCTAAAATTTCTAAAATTTCTAAAATTTCTAAAATTTCTAAAATTTTCTAAAATTTATAAAATTTATAAAATTTATAAAATTTCTAAAATTTTTAAAATTTCTATAATTTCTAAAATTTCTAAAATTTTTAAAATTTTCTAAATTTTTTTAAATTTCTAAAATTTCTAAAATTTCTCAAATTTCTAAAATTTCTTAACCTAATTTCTAAAATTTCTATACCTAATTTCCAAAATTTCTAAAATTTCTAAAATTTCTAAAATTTTTAAAATTACTAAAATTTCTGAAATTTCTAAAATTTCTAAAATTTCTAAAATTTCTAAAATTTCTAAAATTTCTAAAATTTTTAAAATTTTCTAAAATTTATAAAATTTATAAAATTTCTAAAATTTCTAAAATTTCTAAAATTTCTAAAAATTTTAAAATTTCTATAATTTCTAAAATTTCTAAAATTTTTAAAATTTTCTAAAATTTTTTAAATTTCTAAAATTTCTAAAATTTCTCAAATTTCTCAAATTTCTCAAATTTCTAAAATTTCTAAAATTTCTAAAATTTCTAAAATTTCTATACCTAATTTCTAAAATTTCTAAAATTTCTATACCTAATTTCTAAAATTTCTAAAATTTCTATACCTAATTTCTAAAATTTCTAAAATTTCTAAAATTTCTAAAATTTCTAAAATTTCTAAAATTTCTAAAATTTCTAAAATTTCTAAAATTTCTAAAATTTCTAAAATTTCTAAAATTTCTAAAATTTCTAAAATTTTTAAAAAAATTTTATTTTCTAAAATTTCTAAAATTTTTAAAATTTTCTAAAATTTTTTAAATTTCTAAAATTTCTAAAATTTCTCAAATTTCTCAAATTTCTAAAATTTGTCAAATTTCTCAAATTTCTAAAATTTCTAAAATTTCTAAAATTTCTAAAATTTCTAAAATTTCTAAAATTTCTAAAATTTTTATACCTAATTTCTAAAATTTCTAAAATTTCTAAAATTTCTAAAACTTCTAAAATTTCTAAAATTTCTAAAATTTCTAAAATTTCTAAAATTTCTAAAAATTTTAAAATTTCTAAAATTTCTAAGATTTCTAAAATTTTTATAATTTCTATAATTTCTATAATTTCTATAATTTCTATAATTTCTATAATTTCTATAATTTGTAAAATTTCTAAAATTTCTAAAATTTCGAAAATTTTGAAAATTTCGAAAATTTCTTAATTTTTTAAAAATTTCTAAAATTTTTGTAATTTTTTTAATTTCTTAAATTTCTTTATTCTTTTAATTTCTTAAATTTCCTCAATTTTCTAAATCACTAAATTATTTCTTTAATTTCTCATATTTCTTGAATTATTTTTTTTAAATTTCTAAAATTTGTTAAATTACTTAATTTTTTGAAATTCCTGAAATTTTTCCAATTTTTAGTCCACTCTATAGAGAATTTGCAGCTAAGCTAAAAGACACATGTCGCCACCAATGAACGAATAGCGTAAACCTATGATTTTTTTTTTTAAATGTGTTTTTTCCTTCATAATCAATATTTTTATTAAACTTATGCCGGATTCGGATGAGAAAAAATATTTCCAACAATTTGGTGTACAACTTTCCAATATTTGTTTGATTTTTCTATGAGTAAACTGTAAATTTAGAAAAAGATAGTAATTTGGACTATTTCGTAAGAAAGTCTGTCAAAAATCAATAAAAATTGTTGAATATACGTAAACACATCTGTTATCAATTATAAAACTGTTTATTTTATTGATATAAACGGGGAAAATAATTTTAAGTGTTTCAAAACATGTTTTTTTTTGAAAAAGTCAAATATTTCTGCGCGCCCAAAAAATGTTCTCGTCTTTTGCAACCAATTTCATTAAGATTGATGCAGGGAACCATGAGAAATAAGCAATTTTGTTCTTCAATCCAGCAGAAAGAAATGCGATTTTTGGCAATTAACCTCATTTTGGCGCCACCTACATTTGAAACACAGTCGCGCTGCAAAACCTCAATTATCTCTCATCTTTTTTGCATGATTTTTCGCAACGAACATGAGGCAAAAGATTTTATTTAATTAAATTATGCGCTAGTCTAATCATGCGCCTTTTTGAAAAAGATTTATTGAACAACATCAGCTTATTTCAAAAGTTGTTCTGGAGTTCCGATCGCCACGCAATGCTGCTTTGTTTAGTTAAATTATGCGCTAGTCTAATCATACGCCTTTTTGAAAAAGATTTATTGAACAACATCAGCTTATTTCAAAAGTTGTTCTGGAATTCCAATCGCCACGCAATGCTGCTTTGTTTACGTTTGAATCTGTCATCTGTCCATCCTTCGTTAACTTGCATGCAAGTGTTCCTTATTCCGGAAAGTCGATTTTGGGGTTGTGTCTAAGCTAAATGAAGTAACGCAAGCCACGAGCATCGAGTTGGTTCGATGCTCGTGCTCTCGATGTCGTTGCACAATCCATGAAAATCCAGCCTAAGAGTTGTCCGAGAAGAGCTTTCCAAAGTTTTCGAGAAGGCTTTCGGACAAGATTTTGAGAGGTTTTAGCAAATTTCTTCTTGATGGCGGTTGAAGAAATGTGTTATTTCAATTTTGTTATTCAAGAGCACAGTCAAAGAAATCCACTACAGTTCTGCCAATGGTTTTATAAAAAGTAATACTCGTAAAAAATATAAACCTCGTCAACTTCAACCCTGACCTACGTTCCACATGTGCCTAGCCCATCAACAGGCGGCAGCAAGCTCATTTGCTTGCCTTATTTATCTGCCGATGATGGCTACTGGTGGTGGCCGCCAAGCTCATCGAAAATCCACCCAACACCACCCACAACCCTTCAGCGTTAGGACGTTACGGCACTCCAAATTTGCAAAAAAAAAACCCATCGACATCGACTCTTCAGCAGCATGCCTTCGAGGCAGGCACCTCGCGGCCAGGCCACGTGGTCAAGCACTGATTTCTCAAATGGACACAACACATCCGCTGCTGCAGGAGCACCCGACGTGGCGTCCAGTTTGCAACACCATTTTCGCAGGACGATGCCGCAGGACCACCAGCATCAGCTCGTCTCGTCCGCTCTAACGGCGTTGGTTTATTATTGTAATACTGTTTGTCGTTAGTTTAATGCTGCTCCATTATCGGCTGAGGTTTGGAACGTGGTGCTCGGTGATGATGATGATGAGCGGCGGGAATGTGGTTTTGGGGGGTGGAAAATTATTTCAGCCCTTTCCGGTGCAGCGCTGAAATATTACACCTGCTTCGGTGAGTTAGAAAACGTGCGGGGAAAATCCGTTCGATTGGCTATCGCGAGGAAATCTCTGCAAAAAAGTTTCATTTGACATACATATGTCATTTTTCACTGCGAATAGACCATTAGAGTGAAATTCAAATGAGATTTAATCAGTGAAAAAACATTTTGAAAAGTATTTTGTTTTGAGGCTTTTTGGCCACTAATGTGGATTTTTTTAATGGAAATTATTTTTAATCAACTTTTTTACTATTTCATTATGGAAATTATTTTGGAATGTTAAACAAATCTTGAAGAAATTTAACCACTTTAGTCCCAGGAATTTTCAAATTGGTTGACTCCTTATTGACTTGTGTAAAAAGCAGTCTCCATTAAGAGTTCCGTTACTTAAATATAAATTAGTGTGGACCGAACAATGGCATCATTAGTGCAGTGCCTGTGAGGACGCACAGTCCTGTTGTTTCGTGTAATTTTCATCTCTTTTGTGTCGCTGTTTGAGTGCATGGGGTGATTGGTCAGTATAATTAAAAAATGGCATAAATAATGGAGACGCGCAGTCCTCCTTTTCTTCATCTTCTTTTTTATTTTTTTTTTAGCTCGCGCGTTCGTTGGCCGATGAGTTTCTTTATTATCTTTATATAGTTAAAAAAAACAATCCGATTTTTTTTTAGACGAGTAAGTCTTATTGCTGAATTAAGTCCTTTCTATATTATCGAAGATCGGAAGGCACGCTGACGAATATGTTTTAAGGCTTATGATATAAAATCATTTTAATGAATTTAGCCCATCCTATATCACTGTTGATCGGAAGGTACGCCGAGAATCGCGGTCAAATTAATACTATATTTAAATTTCTAGCTATCTTTCCGCAGTCGGCTGCCTAAGATTTTTAAAATTTCAACCGATAAACAAATTGCTTATGGGCGCATCACCTATCACAGTGAATCCTGACCTCATACCCATCTCATGTGATCAAAACTCATGTGATACTTTGTCGGAGACGCAGCTGATTTAGTGGTACCATCACTCAAGTATCGGACTAACATTCCCATCCACTTCCCCGTGTCTTACCACTGGTCGTGGCCGGCGTCGGTATTGATCAGCATGATAGGGACCTTTGAAAATTGCGAAGGGGTAAAACTTATTTCATCAAAAAACAGTCCATACGTGGGTACCTCAAAATCTTCATTATTTACATGTTATTTGACTTGTTATTTGTTATTAGATATGCTAAAAAAATACGGGTTTAATTTTGGGAATGAATAGAACTGAATGAAAAATAAGTTTTCCTCACAAAGTAAAAAAAATGAATTTTGAAAGGTTGAAAATTTGGTAGGTTGAATATAACCTCTTTTTTTAGAAATATACATAAAATGTGTTAAAATGTGAACTTGATGAAAATTCACCAAAATCTGATGGAAATTCATCAGTACTTAAGGCAATATTGAACTTTTTTTGACACAAAATCTGTCATAATTCTCTGATTAATAATGCTAGTGATTTTTCGCGATTTCGAGGAAGCCACGTAACCTGGAAATATGTCCCCGGCCGTGAAATTTTGTAAATACCGTGAAATTTGAAATATTCAATTGATAAATCACTGCTCTGTGTCTTAAAGTTTGATTCAAATACTTCACATGATTTTTAATAAGGCTTTCGTAAGCTGTTTCCAAATAAAAAAAGTTATTGCAAACCAGATTTAAGTTTAGGTCAGATTTACAACTTAAAAGATATTGTTCATTTACAAGATATTGTTGATTGCAATATTTACATTTCCAGCTAAGTTTCTTTATTCCACAAATTGGTCGAATTCGCTTTGTTTTGTTCGGTGACAAAGCCAAGCGATTTAAACCAATTAAAAATTCCTCGGTGATTACAACCAAATTAATATTCATTCCACAAAATTACAATAAAGGTTTTAATGGAACATCATTCAACAATTCAATATAAGAATATTCAACAAAGGTTGTGCTTTTTCTTAATCTCTGTATTTTTTTGAATATCGGTGAACTTATTATTATTATTATTATTTATTATTGACACTTTACCATAATTTTGGGTTTCGAGTCATATCGATGAACTAGTTTTATTAAATGTGAGGGAAATAAGAAATTTTCGTTTATAAATTATGTTTTTTTCATTCAATTTGTTTAAAATAAGTTTTAAATAATACGATACTCGATACATATTGAAATCAAATAAACTAAACATTTTGCATTTTGAGGAAGTATCAATACATTTTTAAAACCTGCTTTTTATATAGTTTCATAAACTAACTAACAAACTTAATTTGATGTACAGAATCTTCTTAGTGTTGGAGAAATTTATCAAATTGACTTTCTAAATTTTCAATAAAATTAAATAGCTGTACAACAGATAATGGCAATTCTTGTAAATTTCTCAAAATGAATTCAATAACACTTGTTTTTCAAATAAATTATTTGTTCCAGAAGACTTTATTTTGTAACTCGATTACTTTTTAAACACTTTTCTGTTCAAAATGGTGCTCATCGATAACATTTTTACGTTGATTCTCGGCAGTTTTCAAAATACCGTGAAATAGCCGTGAAATTCCAATGTTTTGTAATTGGTATGCCACGAAATTTAGATTTGTTGCTTGCTCAAAAAATTAAAAAAAATATATAAAAATTGGAATAACAAGCCATAGTCTCAACATTTGAATGCAAAATGTGTTTTAAAATGCATTTCACACTAGTTCAGTTATTTTGCAATCATTAGTTTAAAAAATGTAAGATTTGATGAAAACAAAAATTTCAGCGCAAAAAAAAACTTTTTGCGATACTAAATATCGAAAATTTTATAAAATTGAAAACATTTTTAATTCAACCCAAATGAGCTTATTTTGATTCTAAACGCAGATGAATTCATTTTAAATTAAACTCAGCTTATTGCACTTAAATTTCCTTTGAAATTTTGAAGTTTTTTGAAAAAATATTTTTGCCCCCTGATTTCTTGGGCAAACTTTGAAAGGTTAAATAACTTAAAAAAATTGTACCAGACTTAGACGACTCTTAGAAAACACATTTTTAACAAAATTTTAACATAAAGAAGCTCTAATTCAGCAACCACCAGTCCGATCAACAAAGTCATAAAGAAAACTTGTAGGAAATTTTCTCTGCATTTTATTGATGAGTTGTTGACTAGCTTTCGCGAATAATTTTGCGATTTTTGAATTTTTAGTTTTTGTTGATACTCTTCGATTTTTTGCAGTTAAAGTAACATTATAGTAATATTTTTTAGAAATTTTAACATTATTCTTTTTTAAATAATTTATGAAGGAAAGCTAAACCCTGAAAAACATGTTTTTGAAAAGCTGAGAAAATAAGGTCCTGATTAGGAAATAAATTCGAATCTCCTAACTAGCCTAACAAAGGAAACTATTGGTTCGATTTTCAATATCTAAAAATTGAACTTTTGTTAAATTTTCTGATCTTAACTATTAATGAGTAACTCTCGTCAATATCTTCTTAAAAAAAATTACAACATTGCCGATACAACATTGTATGGAGACTTGTTTGGAAAAACTAGTGATGCAACAATTGGTGAAAGTTTCATTCAAATTTTAAATAAAAATACTAAGAGATCGCAGAGAAGTTCTCTCATAAAAAAAAAAAACAAAATTTGTTGCAGTATATTTTTATTGGAAATGCAGAAATTGGCGTAAATCAATGTATTTGGAATGGTTTACAGTCGATTTTATAATTTCGACAAAGAATATTTAAGTTTGAATCAGTATTTTTTTTTTTTGAAATTGTGAAGTAGAGGGTGCGGGGGGGGGGGGATTTGAAATAATTTTATCAATTGTCTTACAAGGTGACAAAAAATCTCGGAATACGGAAAATAATCTAGAACTCACAGAAATTTTTAAAAATTTTAGCTTCTGTGCAATTGTTTATCCCCAAAATTGTATTTTTTCGAGAGAGACATTTTTTCCACTTTGAAAATGGAACGCTCACAACCCTGCAAAAAAGCACTACAAATTTGATGCATTTCGAACTGCTGTTGGTGGCATCATATTGCGGGCAGCAATCTGGTGCGGTCTGCAGATGATAGAGGAGCTGTCCAGGATGGGATGGTATATCGCATATCGATAACATCAAACATTATCGGATTGTTTTTTTTTTTTTGTTCCGGACGCTGGTTTCCGTAACGGTCAGATCGACGAGGTCGTTAACGGTTGGTGGGTTTTCTAGGTGCAAGCAAACGAGTCCATTTGGGAGTGGAAAAAAAATACAACGCTCACACCTGGTTTGAGGCAGGGATGAGAAGTTTTACAGATATTTCATATTTAATAACTATTTTTCCATAGTTTAGTAGAACAGAAAAAGTTTTGAAAAATTATGATTTTGCCATCTCTGTGTGCAGAAAGTATTTTTCGTATATTTTCTATCACAGACCTGGCTCGTTATCAATCTAGTTCATCATAGTTCATGTTCTGATTGCGGGATGTACTGAGATAGGTACTAAGCTGCTATGGTGTATCAGTCTGTTTCGGTTTGCTTGCTTATCTTAAAATAGTCGAGTTTGATCTTGATATTTGGAACAGTAAATTGAAATGACCTGAGATTGTTTAAATTACTGGAAAATGCAAGAATGAAACTTAAGATTTACACTTACACTTTAATAAACACACATCAACATCAGGTTATGCTGATGCTCCGTTTAGAAATCTACCACAAAACCACTGTGTTGAGAACGGCGGCTCACCGAAGACATCCATTGCAGACCGAACTTCAATAACATTAGTCTGGGGTCACACTGACCACCTGATTATAAATCTCAACCACTCTGGCTTCTTGTAGGTGGCCCCTTCGATTGCTTAACCCTTGACTGTTTTATGTTTAATTTATTAACTTTTTGTCGCTCTCAATACATTCTGAACAATTGAATAATAGTTGAAAAAGTAATGTTGGTTTGAATTAGGTTTTAAAATTTATGAAATTTTCGCACCATCAAATTCTTAGTTGAAATCCTTAAGGGTTAACCACAGTCGATGTCACCACTATTAATCATACGCCACAAGCCGCCACTATTGTGTCATATGTTATGTGACTAAACTGCCAGCAGCACCACGACCGCAACCTCCGCGTGAGTTCTCACTTCCACCTGATTAGGCGCTTAAGCCCTAATGCTTCCAACGACAAACCGCGACGCAACCCACCCGGATGTAATCCGCGGCGGCCATTCCACGTGGAATTTATTATTTGCATAATTGCAAAACCACAAATTTGCCACAAGCCAGGCCGTAAATCAGACCGGGCACACGAGCGTACAATAAGACTGCAGTTGACCACATCACATTAGAACCGGTGCATGAGACGGAAATGACTGTTCTTCCGGTTGGGTCGCTCGCTCTCCATCATGACGACATCTTCAGCAACTGCACGACGACGACTGGAGGGCAGTGACTGTTAAGTGACAGGAAATTGAAGGAAATTAAACCATTCTCACTCACGTTTGATTGACTTTACTCTCTTGTGCACAAACACACACACACACACACACACATGATCATAAATGCAGTCAATGTTTGATCATAAACAGTCAGCTTCTTGGGGTTTACACTCGATGACCTGGGGCTGCTTCACTTGGCCGTCATCAAATGTACTGACAAGTGCTCCCCCTCCCCCATTTCCTTCAGCACTTTCAGCATTAACTGTGGGGTTGTTTTGAGTCAATGTGAGAGAGTCATTTCACGCAAACACAAACACACACACACACTCTAACAATCTACATCTGTAATATGGTTTGGCCCTGCGGCTTGGGCTTGAGATTGGCTGAAGGCAGCAAACTTGAGACGGAACACGTGCCACGCTTAAGAAGAGCCCAGTGGGGTAAATTATTACTTCTAGGAAAATGGTTGGTGCGGTGTATTGTAACACTGAGAAGTTGAATGTATTGGTGAAGATAAACTGGTTAAGCTGGTTGAAATGACAAAAATCCTTCTATTCCTATAGTTAGCTGATTTTTTACAATTTCACGCACAGAGTAAAATTTGTGTAGTTTAAAATTTCCGTGAAATCCCGTGAAATTTAACATGAAAAAATATTTTCTTTACAAGGTATTTATATGTAAATCAAATAATCGAACGAAAAAAGAATGAATGTTTTAAAAGAGTCATTAAAACTACTTATAACTAAATGCAGAGAGAACATCGACCAAACTTAATTTTAAATTCTAAGAATTTTAACTTTTTATAATATGCACATAATTAATTTGTAATTTTAATGGTTTCAGCACAACATTTTACAATTGATTAATTCTCCACCAAAACTGGAAATTATTTATGGTTTTTCGAATTGTTGCAAACTTTCCTATGACCAAAGAAGCCATTTCGTGGCATTGGTTTACGCAAACAAGTCTCCATACAATTTTGGCAGCTTTCCATGCAAAAATGGTACGTGAATATTTGAAAATCTGTAAGTTTTTAAGAAATTTTCTGAT